>NC_041397.2:64544546-64549546 GCF_900747795.2 Erpetoichthys calabaricus | reverse complement strand
AAAAAATACGGGACAAATCCCGTCCCGTATTGATTCAAAACGGGACGCGCAATTTCATTCTCAAATGCGGCACGATTCCGTATTTTAAAGGACGGGTGGCAACCCTACAGTGCCAGGTAACCACCCATACAATCAGATTGTGATTCAGACTAGGAATGCGATGAATGTAATTACCCCGATCTACATACAAGGCGAAAGTCTTGCAACATTCAAAGATGATGGTTTGGGATAAGTACACCATACAACATAAAAGAGCTTATGAAGCCTTGAACCGAAAAAAGCAAGATCTCAGAGATCGTAATAAAAAACATAGGAGGTAATGTCGTTTTACTCGCTGTAGATTTTAGTCAAACATTACCAGTTATTCCACGAGGGAGACCAGCAGATGAACTCAACACGTGTTTAAAATCCATGCTTCTCCCACGCTCGGTTATATGTCGCGTGTTCTCGGGTAGGTACACCAAAAAATGTATACATTTAAGCATGTAATGGGCAAACAAAAAATGAGGTATACCCGAAGGCACTGCAGTAGTACTTAATGTAACTTTACTTCTTAAATGTTAATGTTTTACTGTTTAATAATTTATACGCTTCTTATATGTTGTTCAAATTCTTTTATCAAAATACCAGTGACAGCGCAATGCACGATAACATGGAGTGAATACACCATACGCATCCGCCCACGGCTGCCCTGCTGTGTGCAGATAGGAGTTGATTCTACAATAAAATAAAATAAAGATAAAAAGAGTAATACAATCATCACCCATAAAGCGGATAGTAAACGTGACGTACTATATGTGTACCAGATTTCAAGTCAATAGGTGAAACGGTTTGCGAGCTACAGGTGATTTAAAATCCTGGACAGACACACAAATTGCCACGGAAGCAAATTACAGAAGAAGATTTTACTGTTTAATAATTTATATTTATATGAAATGTGCTTCTTATATATTACTTCATATTCTCATATGATAATGATATTAATGTTTATATTGATTTCTATGTTATTGAAACTGCATGTATGTGTGTATATGTATGTATATATATATATATACTAGCAAAATACCCGCGCTTCGCAGCGGAGAAGTAGTGTGTTAAAGAGGTTATGAAAAAAAAGGAAACATTTTAAAAATAACGTAACATGATTGTCAATGTAATTGTGTTGTCATTGTTATAAGTGTTGCTGTCTTTTATATATATATATATATATATATTATATATATAATATACACACACACATAAACATTTATATACATATACATATATATACATATCTACATATACACATATCTACATATGTATACACACATACATAAACACACACATAAGACTTATTGACTGAAACGGGCTTTCACGAAAAAAGTTAGGGCTTTGCTACAGGATACACCCTCCACAAGTTAACCAAGTAAAAATAAAATATATATTTTCTGTTTTATTTAAACCTTTTAAGTTCATATGCATAGTCCCATTTGGCTGTTTAATTTTTTTTTTTCTTTCTTCAGTAATATTTAATCTCCTTAAAGAAAAAGAACATATCCATTTTACTTTTTTTGTATCTCTTTAGTAATATTTTACTGTAAAAGGATAACCAGTATTTAAACCTTTTATGTTACTTTATACATTTATTTTATGCAATGTTGAAAAATTAATAAGAAAGCTACATATTTTGGCAGCTGCTGCTTTCATTTTCAATGAAGTGAAAAAAGCTCTCCAAGAGAAAACGTCAATGAAGAAGAAACAGTTTGCACTATCTAAAAATCAGAAACCCTCATTTATAAAAGTTTGCTGCAGATGACTTAACTGAAAATAAATGAATAGTTCCTATGTGTGTAATACATATTTATCTATTTTACTTATACCTTTATTCCACCAACTTACAACATCTGAGGTACAATTTGTTACATTACTTTTGTTTTTTGCAGCACAGGCAGGTGAAGTGACTTCCTCAGGGTCACACAGTGGTGTCAGTACCACGATTTGAACTGACAAGCTCCGGGTTTTGCTGAAATATTACTGAAGAAAGAAAAAAAAACGAAAACAGCCAAATGGGGCTATTCATACAAATGTCCATCCATCCATTATCCAACCTGCTATATCCTAAATACAGGAGCCAATAAGTAGATATGTATATATACAGTATATATATATATATATATATATATATATATATATATATATATATACAGTATATATATATATATACAGTATATATATATATACAGTGGTGTGAAAAACTATTTGCCCCCTTCCTGATTTCTTATTCTTTTGCATGTTTGTCACACAAAATGTTTCTGATCATCAAACACATTTAACCATTAGTCAAATATAACACAAGTAAACACAAAATGCAGTTTTTAAATGATGGTTTTTATTATTTAGGGAGAAAAAAAATCCAAACCTACATGGCCCTGTGTGAAAAAGTAATTGCCCCCTTGTTAAAAAATAACCTAACTGTGGTGTATCACACCTGAGTTCAATTTCCGTAGCCACCCCCAGGCCTGATTACTGCCACACCTGTTTCAATCAAGAAATCACTTAAATAGGAGCTGCCTGACACAGAGAAGTAGACCAAAAGCACCTCAAAAGCTAGACATCATGCCAAGATCCAAAGAAATTCAGGAACAAATGAGAACAGAAGTAATTGAGATCTATCAGTCTGGTAAAGGTTATAAAGCCATTTCTAAAGCTTTGGGACTCCAGCGAACCACAGTGAGAGCCATTATCCACAAATGGCAAAAACATGGAACAGTGGTGAACCTTCCCAGGAGTGGCCGGCCGACCAAAAATACCCCAAGAGCGCAGAGACGACTCATCCGAGAGGTCACAAAAGACCCCAGGACAACGTCTAAAGAACTGCAGGCCTCACTTGCCTCAATTAAGGTCAGTGTTCACGACTCCACCATAAGAAAGAGACTGGGCAAAAATGGCCTGCATGGCAGATTTCCAAGACGCAAACCACTGTTAAGCAAAAAGAACATTAGGGCTCGTCTCAATTTTGCTAAGAAACATCTCAATGATTGCCAAGACTTTGGGGAAAATACCTTGTGGACTGATGAGTCAAAAGTTGAACTTTTTGGAAGGCAAATGTCCCGTTACATCTGGCGTAAAAGGAACACAGCATTTCAGAAAAAGAACATCATACCAACAGTAAAATATGGTGGTGGTAGTGTGATGGTCTGGGGTTGTTTTGCTGCTTCAGGACCTGGAAGGCTTGCTGTGATAGATGGAACCATGAATTCTACTGTCTACCAAAAAATCCTGAAGGAGAATGTCCGGCCATCTGTTCGTCAACTCAAGCTGAAGCGATCTTGGGTGCTGCAACAGGACAATGACCTAAAACACACCAGCAAATCCACCTCTGAATGGCTGAAGAAAAACAAAATGAAGACTTTGGAGTGGCCTAGTCAAAGTCCTGACCTGAATCCAATTGAGATGCTATGGCATGACCTTAAAAAGGCGGTTCATGCTAGAAAACCCTCAAATAAAGCTGAATTACAACAATTTTGCAAAGATGAGTGGGCCAAAATTCCTCCAGAGCGCTGTAAAAGACTCATTGCAGTTATCGCAAACGCTTGATTGCAGTTATTGCTGCTAAGGGTGGCCCAACCAGTTATTAGGTTCAGGGGGCAATTACTTTTTCACACAGGGCCATGTAGGTTTGGATTTTTTTTTCTCCCTAAATAATAAAAACCACCATTTACAAACTGCATTTTGTGTTTACTTGTGTTATATTTGACTAATGGTTAAATGTGTTTGATGATCAGAAACATTTTGTGTGACAAACATGCAAAAGAATAAGAAATCAGGAAGGGGGCAAATAGTTTTTCACACCACTGTATATATATAAATATATATATATATACAGTATATATATATATATATAATATGTGAATGTATGTATGTATATATGTATGTCTATATATATATATATGTAGATATGTAAATTTGTATATGTGTATATATATGTTTATGTGGATGTGTATATACGTATGTATATGTAGATATGTGTATATGTAGATATGTATATATATATGTATATGTATATATATATATGTTTATGTGTGGTGGCACGGTGGCGCAGTGGGTAGCACTGCTGCCTCGCAGTTGGGAGACCTGGGGACCTGGGTTCGCTTCCCGGGTCCTCCCTGTGTGGAGTTTGCATGTTCTCCCCGTGTCTGCGTGTGTTTCCTCCGGGCGCTCCGGTTTCCTCCCACAGTCCAAAGACATGCTGGTTAGGTGGATTGGCGATTCTAAATTGGCCCTAGTGTGTGCTTGGTGTGTGGGTGTGTTTGTGTGTGTCCTGCGGTGGGTTGGCACCCTGCCCGGGATTGGTTCCTGCCTTGTGCCCTGTGTCGGCTGGGATTGGCTCCAGCAGACCCCCGTGACCCTGTGTTCGGATTCAGCGGGTTGGAAAATGGATGGATGGATGGATGTTTATGTGTGTGTGTGTATTATATATATAAAAGACAGCAACACTCATAACAATGACAACACAATTACATTGACAATCATGTTACGTTATTTTTAAAATGTTTCCTTTTTTTTTTTCATAACCTCTTTAACACACTACTTCTCCGCTGCGAAGCGCAGGTATTTTGCTATATATATCTGTATGTGTATATATATATGTTAGTGTGTGTATATATATATTATATATATACAAATCCGAGACCATGGTCCTCAGCCGGAAAAGGGTGGAGTGCCCTCTCAGGGTTGGTAGCGAGATCCTGCCTCAAGTGGAGGAGTTCAAGTATCTCGGGATCTTGTTCACGAGTGAGGGAAGAATGGAGCGTGAGATCGACAGGCGGATCGGTGCGGCATCAGCAGTAATGCGGGCGCTGCATCGGTCTGTCGTGGTGAAAAAGGAGCTGAGCCGCAAGGCGAAGCTCTCAATTTACCAGTCGATCTATGTTCCTACCCTCACCTATGGTCATGAACTATGGGTAGTGACCGAAAGAACGAGATCGCGAATACAAGCGGCTGAAATGAGTTTCCTCCGC
>NC_041397.2:64359546-64539546 GCF_900747795.2 Erpetoichthys calabaricus | reverse complement strand
TTACGTGTTCAACACATCAATTCAGAAATATAGCTTAACTTAAATGTATTGTACATTAGAGAAAATTGTACTTTTCTAATGGTAACATTAAAATGGTAAAATTAAAGTGTTCTTCAAATAATTTACAAAGAAACTTCCTAAAAATCTATCTCTTGTTTTTTTAATGAGTGTCTTCTACAACATTCACCATCACAAAGTTTAACGCCCAAACAAAACACAATACAAAATAGAACAAGATAATACAATTAAATACAAGGTAGAGGAGAGGCTGGGAGTGTGTGCTGATACAGCTCGTTGTTGCACCCACCACATGATGGACCACTTAGACTGAGACCCAAGTGCAGCCGTGCAACGAGTGACACCTCAGCACCACACTGGAGCAGTTTGAGGTTCTTTACAGTGGCTGGAGTGCCAATCCTGCCACCAACCCCCAAGTTTTCTCTGCAAGTTGGAGACCTGTTAATACCAGGTAAATTACAAGAAAATTGTAATCCATTGTTATGACTGAAAGGCCATCCAATCCAGCAGGCTGACATAGTCAATTGCAAAGCTGCATAAACACTTCATTCTGATTTTTTTTTTTTTTTTTTATCATTAAGGATTCCTTTTTAATTGCGTGATTCAATAGTGTGACCCAAGTTCTCACAATCCTTTACATGAAGAAATATTTTGTGGTTTTCCTTTTCAATGCACTTCCTCATTATTTTCATTAGCATTCTTAAGAATGTTTTTCATTGTGTAACAGAAAGAATTCTGTCGGATTAGTTTTAATTGACCTGGATTAGGTTCCCACACAGACTTCTCTACTAAAGAGATCTAATTACCTTCATGTGGTGGAGTAAAGTTTACTGTTTAATTCCGGCTATGCACTTGATAGTTCTTCTCTAGACAGCAGTTAGTCCTGTTGGGTCAGGTGGAGTGTGTGAAATGAGGCTTCAGTGACCTTCAATAACGTTTAATAACAAACTGCAACACATTACAACACATGCACTTGACTGTGCACCATGCGGCGTAACAACATGTGCTTTTTCCCATAGACTTTATATGCCTTATGCCCCACCTCGAGCCTATCCTTTAATCACGTCCCTCAATCTGCCGCTTAGTGAAAAGCACAGTGTTCCTTTTAACTACTATACATGACACAGTGTACCCGACATAGTACCATACTAGCAGCGGATGAAGACCAGGCTATGAAGCAGGGTACTAAGAGGAGATGATCCTCAGGTCAAAGTGGTGTCTCAGTGAACAGCAGAACAAGATCATTGCCAAGTTTAACTAATCCTCAGCTGGTCTTGTTTTGGCTTCATGTTTCTCCTCAATTCTCTCTGCTGGCCATCTGACTGCCACCGCACCAGCAATTAATGTCTGACTGTCTTTCAATTAGTGATGTACCGCTACGCATTCCTCTTGATTTAAAGTGACTAGCACAGAAACAAGTTTTGTCCTCATGTAAACTTATTGAAAAATAATTGCAATCATTAAGCTGCATTACATCAGCTGTCATTATTGAAATCATTATTCTGTTTGAGCATATGAAAAGGTCCAGATCTCCCTAGGAAAGTAATGATGTCAAGACGTGCATATTTGAAGAATCTTATCTGAACCATAATAGTCTCTCTGTAGCTCATGAGTGGATATAATATGTGTGTGCATGTGTGTGTGTGTATGTGTAAGCGTGTTCACCCTGTGATGGGCCTGCACCCTGTCCTGGGATTGCTTTGGCCTTCAGCCCACTGCCTCCTGCGACAGGCTCCAGCCCTCATGACCCTGCTCTGGAGTATTTTATGGTATCGTTATTTGGTGTACCTTGAATAATTTTCTTCTTTAAATATTACATTACTTTCGGTTTGTAAATTTAAATTATTTGGTAGTGCACACCGGCAATTTATCTGTTTCTGTTTTTATATTGTGCTCTTCCACACACCACACATATGTGGTTACTCGTACATTATATCAAACCCCCTCATGTAATGCACAATTGTCCATGCTCTCAAATCTCCAAGGAGGATCACCCTCCAGTTCATTTTATTTGTTATATTTGATGTTCATATAGACCTGTGGAGGTCTCACTTTGGTCTTGCTGTAACTCATTTTCCAAGTATGCAGATCATACAGAAGAACTGATTCTTCTCATTCATTATATGCCCAGCTTTTCCTAATAACTGCATTAATCTAACAGTTACCGAAGCAAATAGAATGTCTAGTCAGAGGCAGGAGGACAATATTCATAAAAAATGTTTCATTACAGCAGAAACATCAGAGTAGAGCACAAACTCTGTAACTGATATTGTGAGAGATCACATATCAGATCTGAAGAACACAGGCAAAGATACTTTCAAAGACACTCTGAAGGAATACAGCATGGAAGAACCTGGAAGTATCTTTCAATGCATACTTTCAGAATTGGCAGCTGAGAGATTTCTTAATTAGGGACACCAAATGTTTTTACTGAAGATTAATAGTTAAATGAATGTTGATCCTTATTTTAATATTTCTTATACAGTAATCCCTCCTCCATCGCGGGGGTTGCGTTCCAGAGCCACCCGCGAAATAGGAAAATCCGCGAAGTAGAAACCACATGTTTATATGGTTATTTTTAGAATGTCATGCTTGGGTCACAGATTTGCGCAGAAACACAGGAGGTTGTAGAGAGACAGGAACGTTATTCAAACACTGCAAACAAACATTTGTCTCTTTTTCAAAGTTTAAACTGTGCTCCATGACAAGACAGAGATGACAGTTCTGTCTCACAATTAAAAGAATGCAAACATATCTTCCTTTTCAAAGGAGTGCAAAGCAAGCAGTCCAAAAAAAAATCAATAGGGCTTTTTGGCTTTTAAGTATGCGAAGCACCGCCGGTACAAAGCTGTTGAAGGCGGCAGCTCACACCCCCTCTGTCAGGAGCAGAGAGAGAGTTAGAGAGAGATAGAGAGAGAGATAAAAAATCAATACGTGCCCTTTGAGCTTTTAAGTATGCGAAGCTCCGTGCAGCACAGCATGTCATTTCAGGAAGCAGCTGCACACAGCCCCCCTGCTCACACCCCCCCCTACGTCAGCGCAAGAGAGAGAGAGAGAAAGTAAGTTGGGTAGCTTCTCAGCCATCTGCCAATAGCGTCCCTTGTATGAAATCAACTGGGCAACCAACTGAGGAAGCATGTACCAGAAATTAAAAGACCCATTGTCCGCAGAAACCCGCGAAGCAGCGAAAAATCCGCGATATATATTTAAATATGCTTACATATAAAATCCGCGATGGAGTGAAGCCGCGAAAGGCGAAGCGCGATATAGCGAGGGATCACTGTATTATGCAATTGAAATTTGTCCATGAATTGCTTGGTTTTTTTTTTCTGTGACGTTGAATTAAATATATTTGATTCAGTATCACACTATACTTTGGTCCAAATATATATAGAAAATGTTTTCCATATTTTTTAAATGGCATATAAATACTTTTTCATGTCCATAACAGTCTGTCTAATGCATACAAAATTCATTTTGAAACATTACCCCCCATACTAAGTCTATTAAACCTGCCCAGAAGTGGTCTAAGTTAGTACATAACTTTGTTTCCCTTCTCCAACTCCCAGAAGCTCACTGCAACTGCATTTAGTCTTGGTCTTAGTCTTGGTCCACTGGCAGTTGGCAGCCCTGAGGCACATTGCAACGGTGCTAAACCCAAAAGTTAACACAAAAACACATCTTAATATGTGAAAGTAGCTCATAATTTTTACAACATCAATAGCTTCAAGCAGCTACAAAAATAAAGTAAAAACTAAATAACAATTATTTATTATAATAGAGAAAGTTAATGTCAAGAACTCCAGTTGGCAAGATGATGGAGAAAATAAACCTGTGGGGTTCCAAAGCCAAACAACTGGCTAGAACCTCCCGGATAAATGTGTCACCATTAACAGGATGCTCTTGTGGAGCTTTTGTCATCTTTCCAACATCTCAGGTGGCTGTAGCATATTTAGGCCAGGGGGTAGAGTCCTGAAAAGAAAAACATGTAAAAGTAGTACCGTATATACTAGCGGATAAGTTCTCCTGTGGATAAGTCAGGACTTGACTTTACCGTATAATTTCTGGTACTTTATATTGTCGGCCATATAAGTCGAATGTGGAAAACTTACACTATTGGTCCAAGAAATTATGATATGCTAATGCCCACCTGAGAGAGTAACCACGGAGCACACTGCCTTTTTTTTCCTATGTATTGTCCCTACGTGACCACATAGTAATATCCAAACTATTCCTAGACAACGTTTGCATTGATTTGTGTTTTTTGTATCTCACACCCTCATACACCTTTATCGTAAGAGCATCTCTTATCTACGATGGAGCATTTGATCAGAAGAAAATATGAAGCTGGTTTTAAATTAGTCATTGATGTAGCAATAGAAATTGGTAACTGCGCTGCTGCAACAAAATTCGATGTGTCTGAGAAACTGGGGCGAGATTGAAGGAGGCAAGAAGATGTAAAAAAAAAAAATGTGTCACATTTTTGAACTGGGATATAAGTCGGGTTCTCATTTTATGATCGATTTTTCAGGTTTCAAGACCCGAATGTAAGTACAGTGCATCCAGAAAGTATTCACAGCGCATCACTTTTTCCACCTTTTGTTATGTTACAGCCTTATTCCAAAATGGATTAAATTCATTTTTTTCCTCAGAATTCTGCACACAACACCCCATAATGACAACGTGAAAAAAGTTTACTTGAGGTTTTTGCAAATTTATTAAAAATAAAAAAACTGAGAAATCACATGTACATAAGTATTCACAGCCTTTGCTCAATACTTTGTCGATGCACCTTTGGCAGCAATTACAGCCTCAAGTCTTTTTGAATATGATGCCACAAGCTTGGCACACCTATCCTTGGCCAGTTTCGCCCATTCCTCTTTGCAGCACCTCTTAAGCTCCATCAGGTTGGATGGGAAGCGTCGGTGCACAGCCATTTTAAGATCTCTCCAGAGATGTTCAATCGGATTCAAGTCTGGGCTCTGTCTAGGCCACTCAAGGACATTCACAGAGTTGTCCTGAAGTCACTCCTTTGATATCTTGGCTGTGTGCTTAGGGTCGTTGTCCTGCTGAAAGATGAACCGTCGCCCCAGTCTGAGGTCAAGAGCGCTCTGGAGCAGGTTTTCATCCAGGATGTCTCTGTACATTGCTGCAGTCATCTTTCCCTTTAACCTGACTAGTCTCCCAGTTCCTGCCGCTGAAAAAACATCCCCACAGCATGATGCTGCCCACCACCATGCTTCACTGTAGGGATGGTGCCAGGTTTTCCTCCAAACGTGACGCCTGGCATTCACACCAATGAGTTCAATCTTTGTCTCATCAGACCAGAGAATTTTCTTTCTCATGGTCTGAGAGTCCTTCAGGTGCCTTTTGGCAACTCCAGGTGGGCTGCCATGTTCCTTTTACTAAGGAGTGGCTTCCGTCTGGCCACTCTACCATACAGGCCTGATTGGTGGATTGCTGCAGAGATGGTTGTCCTTCTGGAAGGTTCTCCTCTCTCCACAGAGGACTTCTGGAGCTGTGACAGAGTGACCATCGGGTTCTTGGTCACCACCCTGACTAAGGCCCTTCTCCCCCGATTGCTCAGTTTAGATGGCCGGCCAGCTCTAGGAAGAGTCCTGGTGGCTTCGAACTTCTTCCACTTACGGATGATGGAGGCCACTGGGCTCATTGGGACCTTCAAAGCAGCAGAAATTTTTCTGTAACCTTCCCCAAATATGTGCCTCGAGACAATCCTGTCTCGGAGGTCTACAGACAATTCCTTTGACTTCATGCTTGGTTTGTGCTCTGACATGAACTGTCAACTGTGGGGCCTTATATAGACAGGTGTGTGCCTTTCCAAATCATGTCCATTCAACTGAATTTACCACAGGTGGACTCCAATTAAGCTGCAGAAACATCTCAAGGATGATCAGGGGAAACAGGATGCACCTGAGCTCAATTTCGAGCTTCACGGCAAAGGCTGTGAATACTTATGTACATGTGCTTTCTCAATTTTTTTATTTTTAATAAATTTGCAAAAACCTCAAGTAAACTTTTTTTCACGTGTCATTATGGGGTGTTTTGTGTAAAATTCTGAGGAAAAAAATGAATTTAATCCATTTTGGAATAAGGCTGTAACATAACAAAATGTGGAAAAAGTGATGCGCTGTGAATACTTTCCGGATGCACTGTATATACAGTAATTAGTGACCAGCATATACAATAGCAAATAAAACTAGATTTAATGAAAGGTATTAATTTCCTCTTCACCTCAGTATGAATGGATGCAAGTGATGCTAGCAATTTCTTAAGTAATCACAAAAACCGGATTCAAGAATTAGCTTTTTAGGAATGTTTTTTTACTGTACTGGCTCTGTATATTTCTAATGGTAATGTATTTCAGATTTCTAGTGCATAAACTAGTCCTAAACTTCTTTTTTTATTTCAAAACATTCCAATATATATCAATAAATCATTTTTTAAGCAATTAGATTCAACAATAACCTCATTCATTTGGAACTCAAAACACCCACGTATCCGAAGAGCAACACTACAAAGACCTCAGGCAGAAGGTGGCATGGCTCTACCTAATTTTCAGTTTTATTACTGGGCAGCAAACATACAAGCCATAAAAACCTGGACACAAATAAATGAACACACACAGGCCTGGTCCGCAATAGAAATAAAATCCTGTAGTACTTCTTTATAATCCCTGCTCTGCTCTCCAATAAATGCAAGTTATCGCAAATATACTAATAACCCAATTGTGCTTTACTCACTTAGAATATGGAACCAAATTAGAAAGCATTTTAAGATGGAAAATCTTTTATCGGTAGCACCTCTGCAAGAAAACCACCTCTTTCAACCCTCGCAAACATATCCAGTTTTTAATACCTGGAAAAGTTTTGGGATTAAAATGCTCAGAGATCTTTATATAGACAACATATTTGCATCTTTTGAACAATTACGTTCAAAATTCAACCTCCCAGCTACACATTTCTTTCACTATCTTCAAATTAGAAATTTTGTTAAACAGAAATTGCCTGATTTTCCACACCTCGCACCCTCCACAATGCTGGAAAAAATACTACTCATTGCCAAGGAATTAAACACCATTTCCGCATTATATAAAATCCTATTAGAGTCCCTACCTTTCAAAGATCCAAGAGGACATTGGGAAGAAGATCTCTTAATCAATATATCTGAAAAGGAGTGGAAGGTAGCAAAGCAGAGAATTCACTCGAGCTCCATATGCGCAAAGCATAGAATTATTCAACTAAAAATTATATATCGAGCTCATCTGTCTCGCTTAAAACTGTCCAAAATGTTTCCAGGGCAAGATCCAATCTGCGAACGCTGCAACCAAGCTCCTGCCTCACTGGGTCACATGTTCTGGGTCTGCACCAAATTAACATCATTTTGGACTGTGGACGAAAAAGGCACACTGAAAAGCAGACAGATAATAGTTTCTAAATTCTCCTGTTTATTAATTTGGAGTCACAGTAAGTAGAGATTCAAAAGAGTATAACTTATTGCCGCAAAGCTCAATTGAACCCTGATCAAAAGCCAGGAGGGGTTTTTTATACTTCAGCATCTCATGATTAATAAGACAGAAAGAACATCCTTATCAAAACAGTAAAGTTAAACAATATGTCTGTTGAGCTAAGCATTATCTGTGTTTTGGAAGCTAAGCACAGGAGAGACGCCTTTGCATAAACTACATGTACAGTTCTGCAGCCTTGTGACCTTGTCCCTGAAACATTCACTCTGAGAAAGGGAAAAACAAGAAACAGCTTACATTTTATTCATCTGGACACTATTTCTCCTGAACCCTGGAATAACATATTTTTGTTAGTTCATAAGCCAAAGCGTCTCTCACTGGCAAGTTACAAAATAGTTATTATAAAGATTCCAATTTACTAAACACACAAAATACATGGTGCTGAGGAGAACATTCTTCTTCTACAGGACAAAAATTTTTAAGTGCCTTTCAGACAGCCTTGGGGTCACAATCCCTCCTAACCCATTAACAGCTGTGTTCGGTGTTCTTCCAGACGGACTTGAAGTGGAAAAGGACAAGCAAACGGTGATTGCATTCACTACACTTTTGGCACGCAGACTTATTCTGTTAAATTGGAAGAATCCTAACTCTCCTCTGATAAGTCAGTGGGAAACCGATGTTTTATATTATTTGAAATTGGAAAAAATCTAATTCTCAGTTAGAGGATCTGTACAAAATTTTTTCAAAACCTGGCAGGATCTGATCAATATTATTTTAGAATAAGAGAAACAACTATTACCGCATTTAATTCCCGTCTCCATCTCTTATTTACATATATATTTATTTCTCCCTTTCCTTTGCTTATTGCTGTCTTATTAAAAAGCCCTAAGCAATTCTCCTTTAGCTAAGCTCTCCTTCTCAGGGTGGGGTTTTGATTTGTCTTTAATTTGTTTGGTTATAAATTGATCTATTTGTATGGAATGATTACAATAAAAATTAATAATAAAAAAAAAGATTTCTAGTGCATAGAAACAGAGAGCTGCCTCACCAATTCTTTTATGCTTCACTAAGTTAACAATTAGGAATGTAGTAGGACAAACACTTCAAAATATATATAAGAAGGTGTTAGATTGTTTAGAGACTTATATGCAATAAAAAGTATTTTTAAATCAATTCTAAAGAACACAGGCAGCCAGTGTAATGATGCTAAGACTGATGAGTTATCCTCAGAGTTTCTCTCTTTTTAGTTTTGGACTAATTACAACCAACTTACATTTTTTTTGGTAATTCTGATAGAAGTGCATTGCAATATTCTAGACAGCTAAAGACAAAAGAATGTAATGTTTTCAGCATCTTGTGATTATTTAAAAGATCTAACTTGTGCACTGTTTGCTAAGGGATAGTACTCAGTCTTAGTAATATTCTAAATATCTGACTGAAGTTTAGATCTGACTGTAAAATGGCACCTAGATGTTTTACTTCTGGCCTTATTTGTAAAGCCAAATGGCTTATTTTATTTCTTAGGTCCTCACTTTTTTGTTTGTCAGCAAAATAGTTAAAATGTCTGCATTTTACTTATTAAGTTTAAGAAAATAGTTACTCATCTAGTCAATGATGCTGGTAAGACCTTGGGTCAGAGGATTTAGAGCCTGAGGGGCATCTGGTGCTATTGACAAATAAATCTTTGTATCATCTTGGACCCCGAACACACATACTGCAAGGCCCTGATGGGATAAGCTGAGGAGATGCCAGATTTTACAGAGAGGCATTTGGGCTTGTGTTTATTTTTAGATGAGGATCCTGCTGTGATTTTAACCTTGGCTTTATTGAAATTATTAATTGCTCTTCACCTCTACTGAACACTTTGGGTTTTATGGCTTATTTATTTATTGTGAAGACTATGCACTACACTACTAAACACTGTATGTTTTAATCTGGATTTAATTAAACACACTTGACACTTTTGCACCAACCCCTTGCTGAATGTGTGTGTCCTCATTTACCCAGCTCATCCCAGTTCATAACTATCAATGGTTCAAGAGGCTCCTGGAAACATTCAGTGAATGTGGAGATAACCCAGACTGTCACAGTCCCTCTATGTTTCCCATATGTTCACTGTGTCTCACAGTCTGTGTCCTGTCAAGAAGGCCCTCAGAGAGAGCAACACACAGAGAATTCCATCCCTGTATGTATAACACACTTGTGAGGTCATACCTGGAATACTACATCCGGCTTAATACTCTATATTATAAAGAGAGTACCCGCTGTTGGTTTTTCAGACTTGTAGAAAAAGGTCAGACAAGTGAATCTTTTTTTTTCATCTTAACCAAATGGAGATTGAGATATAAAGAAAGAAAGAATTAAACACCATTTCCGCATTATATAAAATCCTATTAGAGTCCCTACCTTTCAAAGATCCAAGAGGACATTGGGAAGAAGATCTCTTAATCAATATATCTGAAAAGGAGTGGAAGGTAGCAAAGCAGAGAATTCACTTGAGCTCCATATGCGCAAAGCATAGAATTATTCAACTAAAAATTATATATCGAGCTCATCTGTCTCGCTTAAAACTGTCCAAAATGTTTCCAGGGCAAGATCCAACCTGCGAACGCTGCAACCAAGCTCCTGCCTCACTGGGTCACATGTTCTGGGTCTGCACCAAATTAACATCATTTTGGACTGTGGACGAAAAAGGCACACTGAAAAGCAGACAGATAATAGTTTCTAAATTGTCCTGTTTATTAATTTGGAGTCACAGTAAGTAGAGATTCAAAAGAGTATAACTTATTGCCGCAAAGCTCAATTGAACCCTGATCAAAAGCCAGGAGGGGTTTTTTATACTTCAGCATCTCATGATTAATAAGACAGAAAGAACATCCTTATCAAAACAGTAAAGTTAAACAATATGTCTGTTGAGCTAAGCATTATCTGTGTTTTGGAAGCTAAGCACAGGAGAGACGCCTTTGCATAAACTACATGTACAGTTCTGCAGCCTTGTGACCTTGTCCCTGAAACATTCACTCTGAGAAAGGAAAAAACAAGAAACAGCTTACATTTTATTCATCTGGACACTATTTCTCCTGAACCCTGGAATAACATATTTTTGTTAGTTCATAAGCCAAAGCGTCTCTCACTGGCAAGTTACAAAATAGTTATTATAAAGATTCCAATTTACTAAACACACAAAATACATGGTGCTGAGGAGAACATTCTTCTTCTACATTCCCCCCTTTTTGAACCAACAAAAATATGGGTGACATAGGAGTAACAAGGGAGAGAGTAGGAGAAGGGGAAGGAGTGGAAGGAAAGGAGGAAGAAATGGGAAGCATGCATTCTTCGTGTAACATATAAGCCTTGGCCACGGAGGCAGTGAAATACTGGGACACAATATATCTAATTAGGGGGACTATACAGCAGGCCACAAGCAACAGAATGATAAAAGCAACGGCCAGTGTTAGCAAAAACCCATTGCCAGGTGTCACAGTTACTTCCCCAATAATACTTCGTAACAGTCATACACACGTATTTGTCAGACCAGGTCCACTGGGCTTGTCGACCAGTCCCACAGTTGATAATAGAGCAGAAATCAACCTGCACTGATGTGGTGATTCCTAACGGGAAAGTCAAGGTGACCAGGGCAGTAGACAAGGGAAAAGAAAGCATAGTAGCACAGCAATCAAGGGTGCCATCTCTTGCAATGTGAGGCGTGAATCCAGGTGGGCAATCCTTCCATTTTCACTGCATGTGGTGTGGACAGAAGAACTTGGAATGGTCCTCTCCACCTCGGCTGATGCCAATGTTTCCTCCGAGTGTCATGGACGAGGATCCAAGTGCCTAAGGGAATCGGCGTGTCTTTAGATGGAAGACTAGTCCTCCAGGCCTGGTTAACCTGCTCGTGGACTTCTTTCAGAGTATCTCGGAGACCTGTAAGACAAGAGAGAAGATCATTGTCCACAGTATGCAGGTTAACATTTCGCATAACCATGCCCACAGGCATGGGTGTCCGGTCAGAATTTCAAACGGCGACAGTCCTAATTGCCAGTGTGTTCTTGCCCTCAGTCTCATTAAGGCCAGAGGCAAAGCGTCCGGCCAGGATAAATTTGTCTGCTCACAGATTTTTGCTAATTTAGATTTTAGGGTGCCATTATCAATTTGCAATTTCTGTGGTATGCCCCACCTAGGAATAATTTCTTTGATTAAAGCTTTGGCTACAGTTTTAGCATCAGCGTGTTTAGAAGGAAAAAAATTCTACCTATTGGGAGAACACATCAACAATTACTAGACAATAACGGTAACCTTTAGACGGAGTTAGTTCAATGAAATCCATTTGGAGGTGTTCAAACGGACCCATTGGATTAGGTGTAACGGCGGGACTTACCTGGACTTACCTGGGTGCCCTTTCCTACATTAGACTTTTGACATAATGCACAGCATCTGCAGAACTGCTCTGCATATGTAGAAAAGCCTGCAGCTTCCCAGTGTTTTTCAACATCCTGAATCATGGCGTCCCTTCCAGCATGGTCTAAGTCATGAGCGATTTTTGCCATACCTGGGAAAGAAGCCTTTGGGAGGAAAGGTTTGTTAGTTTGCCTATGGGTCCAGACTCCATCAGAGAGGGACCATTCTTTGGACCATTTTCTTTTTTCTCTGTCCATGGCTGCACTCTGTAAAGAAACAAGTTGATTATCAAGGTCCTGGTTATTTCTCTGTTGGAATAAAGAGATTGGTGTGTTATTATATGCAGCCTGTTTAGCAAAGTGATCAGCTAATTCGTTTCCTTTGCTGACAGGATCTTGTTTTCCTATGTGAGCTTGACATTTCACGATCGCTAACTTTGATGGTTTAGTTATAGCTTCTAAGAGGGATTCAATCAGTTTTTGATGTTGGATCGGTTTGCCAGCGCTGGTCTTAAATCCTCTTAATTTCCATAAGGCTCCATGATCATGGCAGACTCCAAAAGCATATTTGGAATCCGTATAAATTGTTATAATTTTCCCTTCAGACAACTGACATGCTCGGGTGATAGCTATCAATTCAGCTGCCTGCGCGCTTAAATTTGATGAAATTCGGTTTGCTTCCAGCAGGTGGCCACCTTTCACTACTGCATAGCTGGTCGAGGGTGTTCCATTTTCCAATCGCAAAGAACATCCATCCACAAAAATTAATTCTCCAATATCTAACGGTGTTTCATGTAGGTCTAGTCTAGGCTTTACAACTTTAGCTATTTCATCATGACAGTCATGTGGCTCTCCGTCTTCTTCAGTTAGAAGAAGAGTGGCTGGATTTAAGGTAGAGCATCTTTCAACAGTGACATTGGACAAAGTATAGAGTACATTTTGATAGTGTATTGCTCTTGCAGTTGTGAGATGTGAGGTTTTAGCCTGTACTAAAATAGAATGAACGGCGTGAGGTACCTTTACTGTTAGGGGGCTCATGAGCACTTTGTTGGTCTGTATGTGGTTGCGTTAAAACTGCATTCATTAATCCCCCCTTTTTCGTCCACGAACACAGTGAATGGACGAGAATATGGTCAGTGAGAGTAATGCATTTTTTTATTTTATTTATTATTTTTAATCACATAGAGCCTTGTCAGCCTGCTATACCACTGCATGCAGCCAGATGGCAGTGTTAGCTAGATTTTGTAAAGGCTGTGCTCCTCCTGAAAAACTTACAAGCAAACAACTTCTCAGGCCGCAAGCTGGTACTACTTTTAAATTAGGAATTCATCTCACCGTGGCGCCATACATGCTAGCCTCCAGATCATGGAAAAGTCCGAGGCGGGACCGGGTCAGCGACAACAAGGAAACACTAATTTCCGTGGCGACCCAAGTGCCAACTGTAAACAAAGATAATCCATCTCGGGAAACACACAGCACAACTCCACAACAAGAAAACATTCCCACCAAAAGCTATGCAGCCACAGAGAAATATGCTGACTTAACCTGTTGTTTTGTGACCGGTCTTGGAAGGTTTTGAATGATGGTTAAACGGCCGCTAGAGAGAGCTCTTGTATCGCAAGAAATGTCATGACCTAAATATTAACGATAGCTTGAAGTAACTGCAGTTTTTTTTTTTTTTTCTTTCTTCGACACTTTTTTTATGGCCATTTTCACCTAAAAAGAATAGCAATTTTCTGAGTATCATGTGCACTTGTTGTTTATTTATTTTTCTTTTCTTTTTTTTTTTTCTATATACTGTATCAATTTATTATCTTTTTCTGGCCAAAACCATAAACACAAGGGGCTTCAGTATATCCCTGAGGCATGACGGTCCAGGTCCATCGGCGGTTTTGAAAGGTAAAAGAAAATCAGGATTGAGAATCAAGGTGCACGGGAATGGAAAAGAAAGCGTTAGCAAGGTCAATAACAGGGCAGTACCGGGCAGACGGGGGCATCGTGGAAAGAATAGTGGAAGGATTAGGAAAAATAGGTGTTCTAGGAAAAAACCGCAGAGTTAACTTTTCATAGGTCTGGAACAAAACTCCAGGACCCGTCAGCCTTTTTTACAGGAAAAAAATGGGGGAGTTGACTGGAAAGTATGTAATTGGAATAATCGCTCCTCGCCTCACGAGATCAGAATGTACGGCGGCGATGCCAGCCTCTGCCTCTGGAGACAGAGGATCCTGGACATGGTACGGGCGGAAGGAAGATTTTGAGAAAATCACCAGTGGCTCAGTGTGCTATCCTTCCATAATCAATTTTCCCTTGGGACCACAGTGCTAAGGAACATGGGGAACCGAATCTCCTAAACAGAAAACGCTTTGTGAATATGTGAGGTGCACTGAAGCAACTGCTTTAGTAGACAACAAAAAATACATGGAATGTGCAAAGTTTCAGGGCATGTGCTGGAGGAATGAAAAGATTCTAACCAAGGTGTGTCCACTTCAGTAGGGAAATACTGGGCAGTATAAGGCAGGGTGTCCGGGACTTGTAAGTGAGGAAAATAGGCATGAGGGGAAAGAATGAAGGGCTTTCAAGAGGAAGGTGTGCGGGGAGATGTTCAGGGTCCAGGCTGTAAAAGAGGGCTTGGGGTGTGAAGTGTGGCACAGGAGCTTAGGAATGGAGCAGCAAAAATCCTTGTTCAGTTAAAGAAAATCGAGACTGAAAATTTAAGTCATAAGATCCCATCCCAGCAGTTTCACAGGGCACAAATGATTTAACAGAAAGGAACGAGTCAATAATGAAACTGTTAATGCTGAGCTGTAATTGCACAGGAACCTCCTTCAGCACATGGCTCCTGTGTCCATTTCAAAGGCAGTTTCTTTGCCATTAAAGTCAATAAAAGATCAGTTTCAGCATGACGAGTAAGCAAAGGAAACTGGAAAAAGTGGCTAGGGTCCCTGATATTTCTTAGGACCAAGGAATGTCATTAGGCTCAGGGAGAGGGGGTGATGGAGGCGCTTGTGTGGGCAGTTGCGTCTGAAATGTCCAAGTTCACCGCAGCAGCGGCAGGCATATGACGGTGGCGTCTGCTCCGAAGGGTTAGGCATCTGAGCAAAAGGATTATTAGGGCTTGATAAATGGAACCCGCGTCCTCTTCCGTGCCCTCGCCCTCCAAAGAATTTTCCGCGTCCTCTCCCCCTAGCCAGGTCAGTTCTTCCAGTATAATAATTTATTTGTGCACCCAAAAGTTTGGTCTGTGTCTCTGACTCTTTTAATTTAGTCTGTCTGTCAGCATGCTCTGCATGACGCTTGTCTTCCTCGAACGTTGCGGTCTTCAAGCCTTTTTGCAGGACGTGCAGACTTTGCTTTGAATGGCACTTCTCAGTCCTGAGATGAAAGGAGGCACTGCAGCATGAGTTCTATCGTTTGTATTGTCTAGCCCAGTGTGATTAGCCATCAGATCTTGCAATCGGTGAGCCGGCTGAAATTAGTGACCAGTTTGTGCCCTTTTTATATTTTTTCTGCCAGGGCTCCTTTCAAAGGCTCTCACTGGGCGAGGAAAGGACCTTCATTCCAACACCAAGGGACACCGTTATGAACACCGTGATTTACAGTTGCCCATGTGGCGCTCAGCTGTCGACGGAGCACCTGTGTCCACTCTGCAGCATTTGTTTTATACATGTTATCCAGCTGCTGTAACAGCTCCACAAATTGCAGTCCACCGACTGCTCGTGCGCTGGGAGACTCTTTTAATTTCTGCCATTACAATCCAGTAGCACCTTGTGAATGATCTGAATTATCTTCCTCAGGGTCAAAATGTGAGGACGGGTCATAATAATATTGTTGATCGTAAAAACCTGCTCCAGATGGTTCGTCTGTTAACAGGGGTGTTGTTGGAGAAGAGGGTGCAGGAGGTGGAAGCGGGGGGAGTTTTGGTAAGGAGGGGGTGGACAGATTACGGGTATAGGGGGTCTTTCTTTTCGGTCTGCTTTCTTTTACTTTCAGGCTTGGGCGCTGTCTCTATCTTCACTTTCTGCAACGCTAGCAATAATTTTTCCTTGTCTTTTTTGTGTTTTGACTTCAGCAGCCAGCAGGTTGTTACGCCTCTGCTTATTCCACTTCTTACATGCCTTTTAAAATCCAACCCAGTCTGCTTCTCTATTAACTGTTTAGGGGACCCGCTTTCAATCCCGACGGTGTACTAGGAGCCTGGTGATTCTCTGAAAATAATCCTTCTAACATTAGGTTTTGAGGACCCTGGGGGACCTGTTTGACTGGCGTGCCATTATAATTTCCCATAGTAAGCGGCAGGCCTTCAACAGAGAGCAACTCAATCCCCGATTATTTCTCGTCCCACTTGTCGGCCCCGGAATCAACCAGTCGACAAGTGGAAATCAACCTCCCCTCTTCCAAATTTCACACGTACTCTAACTGCCCCTTTCACCCCTATTCCTCTTAATATAGGAACGTGCCACTCGGTCCTTTCTACTCGAATTCTTAAGGGATGACTTACTAGCATTCACACTGTGCCGTCACTCTCTATGAATCCCTAAAACCCTTCTAGGTCGATACGGTATGATTCTCTATTCTTTCAGCATGCTTTTATTTTTTATTCTCTTTTATTATTATTTTCTTTTTTCTTTTCCCCGTATACTTCTATTTCTTCCAGCACACCAGTCAAACCAACGGGAATCCCCCGAATCTACTCACTGCGACTCCTTCTGCCTGCCTGGAAAAATCCCGTCCAGTTGCTTTTCGTTTCGGTCAGGAGGAGGTCAGCGACTCCCCACGCAGGAAAACGCCCGAGGTTGGCCAGTCCTAACTTTTACCGGAGCTGGTCCTCGATCCGCGGAAATCGGTCCACTTGGACGAACCCGCCCAGGGAGTCGTCTGCCCGTCTCCTGCCCCACGTTCGGGCGCCAAAAACTGTGGACGAAAAAGGCACACTGAAAAGCAGACAGATAATAGTTTCTAAATTCTCCTGTTTATTTATTTGGAGTCACAGTAAGTAGAGATTCAAAAGAGTATAACTTATTGCCGCAAAGCTCAATTGAACCCTGATCAAAAGCCAGGAGGGTTTTTTTATACTTCAGCATCTCATGATTAATAAGACAGAAAGAACATCCTTATCAAAACAGTAAAGTTAAACAATATGTCTGTTGAGCTAAGCATTATCTGTGTTTTGGAAGCTAAGCACAGGAGAGACGCCTTTGCATAAACTACATGTACAGTTCTGCAGCCTTGTGACCTTGTCCCTGAAACATTCACTCTGAGAAAGGGAAAAACAAGAAACAGCTTACATTTTATTCATCTGGACACTATTTCTCCTGAACCCTGGAATAACATATTTTTGTTAGTTCATAAGCCAAAGCGTCTCTCACTGGCAAGTTACAAAATAGTTATTATAAAGATTCCAATTTACTAAACACACAAAATACATGGTGCTGAGGAGAACATTCTTCTTCTACAGGACAAAAATTTTTAAGTGCCTTTCAGACAGCCTTGGGGTCACAATCCCTCTTAACCCATTAACAGCTGTGTTCGGTGTTCTTCAGACGGACTTGAAGTGGAAAAGGACAAGCAAACGGTGATTGCATTCACTACACTTTTGGCACGCAGACTTATTCTGTTAAATTGGAAGAATCCTAACTCTCCTCTGATAAGTCAGTGGGAAACCGATGTTTTATATTATTTGAAATTGGAAAAAATCAAATTCTCAGTTAGAGGATCTGTACAAAATTTTTTGAAAACCTGGCAGGATCTGATCAATATTATTTTCGAATAAGAGAAACAACTATTACCGCATTTAATTCCCGTCTCCATCTCTTATTTACATATATATTTATTTCTCCCTTTCCTTTGCTTATTGCTGTCTTATTAAAAAGCCCTAAGCAATTCTCCTTTAGCTAAGCTCTCCTTCTCAGGGTGGGGTTTTGATTTGTCTTTAATTTGTTTGGTTATAAATTGATCTATTTGTATGGAATGATTACAATAAAAATTAATAAAAAAAAAAAAAGATTTCTAGTGCATAGAAACAGAGAGCTGCCTCACCAATTCTTTTATGCTTCACTAAGTTAACAATTAGGAATGTAGTAGGACAAACACTTCAAAATATATATAAGAAGGTGTTAGATTGTTTAGAGACTTATATGCAATAAAAAGTATTTTTAAATCAATTCTAAAGAACACAGGCAGCCAGTGTAATGATGCTAAGACTGATGAGTTATCCTCAGAGTTTCTCTCTTTTTAGTTTTGGACTAATTACAACCAACTTACATTTTTTTTGGTAATTCTGATAGAAGTGCATTGCAATATTCTAGACAGCTAAAGACAAAAGAATGTAATGTTTTCAGCATCTTGTGATTATTTAAAAGATCTAACTTGTGCACTGTTTGCTAAGGGATAGTACTCAGTCTTAGTAATATTCTAAATATCTGACTGAAGTTTAGATCTGACTGTAAAATGGCACCTAGATGTTTTACTTCTGGCCTTATTTGTAAAGCCAAATGGCTTATTTTATTTCTTAGGTCCTCACTTTTTTGTTTGTCAGCAAAATAGTTAAAATGTCTGCATTTTACTTATTAAGTTTAAGAAAATAGTTACTCATCTAGTCAATGATGCTGGTAAGACCTTGGGTCAGAGGATTTAGAGCCTGAGGGGCATCTGGTGCTATTGACAAATAAATCTTTGTATCATCTTGGACCCCGAACACACATACTGCAAGGCCCTGATGGGATAAGCTGAGGAGATGCCAGATTTTACAGAGAGGCATTTGGGCTTGTGTTTATTTTTAGATGAGGATCCTGCTGTGATTTTAACCTTGGCTTTATTGAAATTATTTATTGCTCTTCACCTCTACTGAACACTTTGGGTTTTATGGCTTATTTATTTATTGTGAAGACTATGCACTACACTACTAAACACTGTATGTTTTAATCTGGATTTAATTAAACACACTTGACACTTTTGCACCAACCCCTTGCTGAATGTGTGTGTCCTCATTTACCCAGCTCATCCCAGTTCATAACTATCAATGGTTCAAGAGGCTCCTGGAAACATTCAGTGAATGTGGAGATAACCCAGACTGTCACAGTCCCTCTATGTTTCCCATATGTTCACTGTGTCTCACAGTCTGTGTCCTGTCAAGAAGGCCCTCAGAGAGAGCAACACACAGAGAATTCCATCCCTGTATGTATAACACACTTGTGAGGTCATACCTGGAATACTACATCCGGCTTAATACTCTATATTATAAAGAGAGTACCTGCTGTTGGTTTTTCAGACTTGTAGAAAAAGGTCAGACAAGTGAATCTTTTTTTTTCAGTTTAACCAAATGGAGATTGAGATATAATAGACATTTTCAAATTACAATGGGAGTAAGCAACAAGAATATAAGCTGTTACTTTAAGATCTGTTTTTCAACATAAAAAAGGGCACAGATGGAAGCCAAGCAAGAATGAAATCAGTACAAACGTAACATATTTTATCTTGCAAAAATTGTTGACATAGTGTTGTCAGAAATGCATATCCACTGTCATGTTTTTTTCTCTTCCTTTAGCTACCAGAAACAAAAGGCTGTTCTCTCCTCCCACACATAGTTACTCAACAAAATCTTGTTTTTTTCAGAACGTCCAGAACGCAAAAAAGCCGCCTTTAAAATAACATAAAAATATAACTAAAGCCAAAAACACTTTCAATCAAACACACCCTCTTGGAATTTTTTTCCTTCTTTTGTCTTGCAATAAAGACATAGTATAAAAATGCATATGCTTTTTCAATATGTTACACTTAGATACAACGTTTTTCTTATTACAGTTGCATGCATGGTAATCAAAAAGGAAATTTTATGAGAGAAACAAATTAACCTATTTTTGATTAAAAACACTGTCTACTTGCCCATCTCTGTCACCCCTCTCCCCCTGTGTGTACACCGGTTGGAGGTCAGACCAATCTGGGAACGGCACATCTGGGAACTCAATGGGCAAAGGAGTTGCCCCCCAGGTGCAGTGGCTTGGTGTTGAAGGTGATGTCTTCACACTCTCTTCCCCTCTTGTTGATGGGTCTGTTATTGTACAAAGTGACTGACTCCTTCAATCACGGTCTGTTTCCAAAACATGGAAACCCCAGCAAGTGTTCTCAAACAGCCTATGTGCAATGGAGAAGGCCTTGAGAGAGTGCTTCAGGTAGTCCTATGAGCATTTCTTCAGGCCATCCTTCGGCGAATTCACTATACAGGACCATCTGAAGAAGCCAAGACTCATCCATTCAGATAATGTGCCTGGTCCAGCGGAAGACATAGCTGAGCAGCATGGCATCAATGCTGGTTGATGAGCAGCATTCCAGAATTTTGCTGTGGGGAATCCTGTCCTCCCAAGTGATGCTCAGGATCTTCTGGAGGCAGCAGATGTGGAACACTTCTAGTATGCAGATTTTCTTGCGATAGGGAATCCAGATCCAGGGGCCTCGTGCATAATGCCATGCGTAGAATTCACACTAAAACATGGCATACGGACAAAAGCAGAAATGTGCATACACACATAAACATCCAGATGCATAAATCTGTGTGTGCGCCAACTTCCACGTTCTTCCACTACATAAATCCCAGTCAGCGTGAAAAGTAACACATGTGCATGCGCCTGCTGCAACTCCCCAACTCCTTCCAGAATAATGCCTCTTTGCATATGCAAATCAATATAAATAGCCATTAAGCTAAGCGTTCCATGAAAAAACAATGGCAAAAGCACAGGGGAAAATAGAAGAATTTCAGCGAATACCAAATGGAGGCAAGGAAAAACATACTATTTGTTGGTTTAAACAGTGGTATAAACAACAAAAGGACATTGATCGAGTGACATACAGTAGAGTGTTGGAGAAATCTGAACGCTCAAGGTCACAAAGTCATGCAGTGCCCGAAATAAAAAAGAAGTTGTCAGATATCAAAGTCGCCGTGAAAAGGTGAGTCGTAGCCCACCGTCTGAGTGTCATATGAAAGCTTATTAGGGTACAGAGAAAAAAAAAAATAGGGACACAATGGGGAAAAAAGCTAGAAATGTCAACTTTAATCTCGAAATCTCCACTTTAATATATCTCCACTTTAATGGTGCAATCTGTCTCAAGAAACTATGCATCAGCCTAAAGACGAGCTGTTTTCATTTTAGTCCAGTATTCCTTTGCCAACCTGTGACAGGTTAAAACATTGACATCTTTGATGGATGAAGAGAAAAGAAAACCTGCAACCGTGAAAATTAAAATAGCTAAAAACCACAAAACCAAAATGAAAATTTATAATTACCCCCATGATCTGACACAAAATCCTGACATGCATGTAGGGCATTATATGTGATGGACTATGCATTCAAACTTAATTTTATGCTTTTGATTTCATATGTATAATTTAGAATCATTATGTGTTTGTGAATTTCCCCTTGGGATTAATAAAGTATCTATCTATCTATCTATCTATCTATCTATCTATCTATCTATCTATCTATCTATCTATCTATCTATCTATCTATGTGTTAATGTCCCTGTTGATTGTTGTAATTGAGGCTAATCTTATTAGCATGACTGACAACACTAAATTGATCCAGTAAGTGAGTGAAGGTGTATTAGTGTCCTGGCCAGATTTTTTTATGGACTTTAATAAATCTCAAAGTATGAAGAAGATGGAAAAATAACCAGTGAGTAAAGTGGTGCTGCACTAATGGTATTATAAGCTATTAGTTATTGCATATCGGTTATAGGCTGCTTATTCAACCTTTCATTGACAAATCTGCATAATCCAGTTCAGCACTGTCAGAAGCAGCAGGCACAAGGCCGAAGCCGGTCCTAGAAGGGCATATTCACACACAGTCACCCACTCTCACTCACACCCAGCCAATTTAGAGGCACCTGCTAACCTAACATGAATGTTGTTGGGATGTGGAGGGAAATCAGAGAACATGGAGGAAACCAATTCAAACACAAAGACAGAGTGCAGACTCCTCACAAACAGTGCACAGATTGAGATAGAAATCCAGAACTTTGGCGCTCTAGTGCTTACTTGTCCCAACATATCACCACAATTAACACACAAATAAAGATTTTTTAAAAAGTTTTTCAACTATACCACTATTTCACCTTTGCATGCTATTTTTTATTCACAATTCATAATGAGGAAAGGCTTTTGTTTATTAATTGTGCACCATTGTAATCTTAACAGTTAAAAGTAAAAAAGTTTATAAAACAACTTTCCGATAGTTTACACACATTCAGTTAGTGTATTTAGTTATTTCAGCTGAATTGTCTAATTTATAGTCTTTTGTAAACAAGAAAAATGACAATGCAAATATTATTAACCAAATAACCATTTGCTTCTGCTATTACAATACATCAAACTTTAACAGATAATCAAGAATTTTTAATTTCTAAATACTTTCCCCACATAGCCAAGAAATGAATCACACTTCCTTGTATACTGAATAAAAATACTTGACAACTCAGCTCACTTCCAGTATTTTGTTACATCGAACTAACACACTCAGCAATCAACTGCAGAAATGAATGGCTTAAGTGAAATGTGTTTGTGGTGTTCAGCAGTGTGGACCGAAACAAAGAAGTTTCCATTTTGTGGATGATAATAGCAAAAGCAAAGTAAGCTATTTACACTGTATTATTTCATAAAGTGATTGTTTTAAAAATAAAGGTTTCTCCTATTTAGAGTATCCTTAAGAGAAGTAACAAAATAATTGTTTAATATATTTATTATCTCTGGTAAGGTAATTTTACTTATTTATTTCAAGATATGTTATTTTCAGAAACTAAAAAACATTGAACCAGAACTAATTAAATAATTAGTAATTGATTTTATTCCTACAAAATTTCTACAAATATACAGTATCTGTCTAATCTGCTATCATTAGTGTGCAGTACATTTCATCATAACATAGAAGATTCATTAATCTGTGACTCTGACTTGCTCCTCAGTATACAGTAATGCATTATTATGTTACTCAAATTAAAAGAAAGTTGAAGTAAGAGAAACAGCTGTCAAAATCAACTGTAAAACATGCTTTCAGAAATAATAAGAAATGTCATATATTTCAGATTTGTTACAAATATCTAGTTAATTAACAATTTGATAATGCTACATCATTTTTAAACTATGAATTTAACTTCCCAAATGATTCTTGATTCTAAAGCTACTGGTACACTAAGTAATGTTTGTTTTATTTATTTATTTTTCTTGGTATTGTAGAGTTATAGTAACTCCAGGATTAGTCAAACAAAAAAGTAGATTGTTATTTTCCATTTCTGTATGTAAGAAAAGATATATTGCCAGTTTTAAATGAATACTGCTAAATATCATCATGAAGATATACACAGTGGTTCTTCAGTAGTGGTAATGTTGCCCCAGAACATATTTGGATGTGAAGGGAGGACAGCTCAATGCCAAAATATGCAAAAGTTGTATCTTTACTGATTTGTCATTATACAGTATGGGCAGCTGACCCTTTTGGGTGTGCTCTACCCAGCCCCGCCTACCTATAGCCACGCCCCTGTTCTCCAGTTAGGCAAGAAAGATGATAACACAGAAATATGGCACACTTTATGGTGGGCTATACTTTCAAACATATTTTTAAATATTTAAAACCTAAAATAAACAAGTAACTGACAGTAAATTGATGTACCGCCAGCACCAGCTATTAAATTTAATTACTTTTATTGCCTTGCCAAACAAATCAATTTATGTTTGTCTAATTTTCACAGATTCACCAAGTGTTAACTGTAAAATAATCAATAATTTTGCAGCTTCTGAACGATTAAACTCTAAAAAACTTGCAACACACTGTCTGAAATACCAATGGAATCTTTTAATAGTAAGTAAAATATCTGTTTTTTAATTTTTAAATTAAGTAATGTACAGGTTGTATGATTTAAGTCTATTTTATTTTGAGTTCTTTCTATTTTTATGTTATATGGCATTTCATTTACGTTTTCTTATGTGTTATATGTATAATACAGTATTTGTTTTTTTCAGGTTTCAGTTAAAAATCTCAATGAAATAACATAGAACGTAAACATATTTTGTCCAGCTGGTTTTTATTATGTCCTATCTTTTTATTTTTTCATTTCTAGCAGTTTGCTCTAATGTATAACTGATGGGTCAATTTATAAATAAGTCTTAAAAAACAAAGCAGTATGTGATACAGACAAAAACATTGGCATGTGCATGATATGCATCACACCTGGCATCAGGCTATGCTTTCAGTGATCCAATTACAATTGGATAGCAGTTAATGACATTATAAACCAGTTGTCAACAGATTACTCAGACCATATTCAGAGATGTTCAGAAACATATACAGTCATATGAAAAAGTCTGGGAACCCCTCTCAGCCTGCGTAATAATTTACTGTACTTTCAACAAAAAAGAAAACAATGGTATGTCTTTCATTTCCTAGGAACATCTGAGTACTGGGGTGTTTTCCCAACAAAGATTTTTAGTGAAGTATTATTTACTTGTATGAAATTAAATCAAATGTGAAAAACTAGCTGTGCAAAAATTTGGGTCCCCTTGTAATTTTTCTGATTTGAATGCATATAACTGCTCAAAACTGATTACTTGCAACACCAAATTGGTTGGATTAGTTCATTAAGCCTTGAACTTCATAGACAGGTGTGTCCAATCATGAGAAAAGGTATTTAAGGTGGTCAATTGCAAGTTGTGCTTCCCTTTGACTCTCCTCTGAAGAGTGACAGCATGGGATCCTCAAAGCAACTCTTAAAAGATCTGAAAACAAAGATTGTTCAGTATCATGGTTTAGGGGAAGGCTGCAAAAAGCTATCTCAGAGGTTTAAACTGTCAGTTTCAACTGTAAGGAATGGAATCAGGAAATGAAAGGCCACGGACACAGTTGCTGTTAAACCCAGGTCTGGCAGGCCAAGAAAAATACAGGAGTGGCATATGCGCAGGATTGTGAGAATGGTTACAGACAACCAACAGATCACCTCCAAAGACCTGCAACAACATCTTGCTGCAGATGGTGTATCTGTACATTGTTCTACAATTCAGCGCAATTTGCACACAGAACATCTGTATGGCAGGGTGATGAGAAAGAAGCCCTTTCTGCACTCACACCAAAAACAGAGTCACGTGTTGTATGCAAATGTTCATTTAGAATCAGAATCAGAATCAACTAGGCCAAGTATAGGTACACATACAAGGAATTGGACTCCAGTTTTACCTTGCTCTCTATGTGCTTAAAAAAAAGGGATGAGATACTGGAATACAGACTATGGAATATAGAATAATGGAATGGGTAAGCAGTTACATTATATACACATGGAGACCAGTTCAGTACAGTGGATGATTGTTGTTGCCTGGTTTATTACACGAATTGTCTCTGATGCTGTAAGATTGACTTAAGTGTTCATGAGAGTGATGGCCTAAGGGAAGAAACTGTTCATATGTCTGGTAGTTTTGGCATACAGTGCTCTGTAACACCTACCAGAGGGAAGTAGTTGAAAAAGGTTATGACCAGTGTGTGATGGATCTGCAATGATGTTTTCTGCCCGTTTCCTGACTCGAGATCTATATAAGTCCTGAATGCAGGGCAGATCAGCACCAATGATTTTTTCTGCAGTCCTGACTGTCCGTTGTAGTCTGTTTCTGTCCTGTTTTGTGGCTGAACCAAACCAGACTATGATAGATGAGCAGAGAACAGACTGGATTACTGCAGAGTAAAATTGGATGAGCAGCTCCTGAGGCAGGTTGAACTTCTTGAGCTGACGCAGAAAGTACAACCTCTGCTGGGCCTTTTTGACAATTGTGTCTATGTTTGATGCACACTTCAGGTCCTGAGAAATTGTGGATCCCAGAAACTTAAAGTTTTCCACAGCAGACACAGTGATGTTGAGTAGTGTGAGAGGGGGCAACACTGGGGTGCTCCTCCTGAAGTCCACTGTCATCTCCACAGTTTTAAGCTTGTTCAGCTCCAGGTTATTTTGACCGCCCCAGAGGGCCAGCTGTTCGACCTCTCGTCTATATACAGACTCATCACTGTCCTTGATGAGGCCAATGACTGTCATATCATCTGCAAACTTCAAGAGTTTAACAGACGGTCTCTTGAGGTGCAGTAATTTGTGTATACGAAGAAGAGCAGAGGGGAGAGGACACATCCCTGGGGGGGCACCAGTGCTGACTGTTCGCGTGCTGGATGTGATTTTTCCCAGTCTCACTTGCTGCTTCCTATCTGTCAGGAAGTTTGTGATCCACTGGCAGATGGGGGCTGGTACAATGAGCCAAGTGAGTTTGGTATGGAGGACATCTGGAATGATAGTATTGAACACCGAGCTGAAGTCCACAAACAGGATCCTAGCATATGTCCCTGGAGAGTCGAGATGTTGCAGGATGTAGTGCAGTCCAATGTTGATTGCATCATACACTGACCTGTTTGCTCGGTAAGCAAACTGTGGGGGTCAAAAAGGGGGCTTGTGATGTCCTTCTGGTAGGTCAACACCAATCTTTCAAAGGATTTCATGACCACAGACGTCAGGGCAACAGGCCTGTAGTCATTTAACCCTGCGATGGAGGTTTTCTTGGGAACCGGAATAATTGTGGAGCGCTTGAGGCAGGAGGGAACTTTGCATAGCTCCAGGGATCTGTTGAAGATCTGTGTGAATATGGAGGCCAGCTGATCAGCGCAGACTTTGAGACTGGAGGGTGACACACAATCTGGACCTGGTGCCTTCCTGATCTTCTGTCTCCTGAAGAGCTGACTCACATCCCCTTCACAGATCCTGAGTGCAGGTATGGTGTCAGTGGGAAGGGGCAGGGGCATGGTAGTGGGTGCTGGGAGTGTATTGTGCTCGGTGAGAGTGAGAGGTGTGAAAGAGGGATTATCAAACCTGCAGTAGAACAAATTCAGCTCGTTGGCCAGTTGATGGTTCTCTTCAGTATGGGGGGATGGTTTTCTGTAGTTGATGTTGTCTTTCAGACCTCTCCACACTGATGCAGGGTCGTTGGCTGAAAACCTATTTTCCAGCTTTTCAGTGTAGCACCTCTTTGCTACTCTGATCTCCTTTGTCAATGTGTTTCTGGCCTGATTGTACAGGATTCTATCCCCACTTTTGTAGGCCTTCTCCTTAGTCTGATGAAGCTGCCTGAGTTTTGCTGTAAACCAGGGTTTGTTGTTGTTGTATGTGCAAAAAGTTTTTGTAGGCACACACATATCTTCACAAAAACTGACATAGGATGTCACAGTGTCAGTGATCTCGTCCAGGTCTGTCGCTGCAGACTCAAAAACACTCCAGTCAGTGCAGTCAAAGCAGGCTTGTAGTTCCAGCTTTACCTCATTGATCCATCTCTTAGACTTAGACATCTTAATCTTAGGCATCTTTCATAGACATCTCTTAATCTTAGACAAGCCAGATTCATTTTGGAACAAAGTGCTTTGGACTAATGAGACAAAAATTGAGTTATTTAGTCATAACAAAAAATGCTTTGCATGGTGGAGGAAGAACACCGCATTCCAAGAAAAACACCTGCTACCTACTGTCAAATTTGGTGGAGGTTCCATCATGCTGTGGGGCTGAGTGGCTAGTTCAGGGACTGGGGCCCTTGTTAAAGTCGAGGGTCAGATGAATTCAACCCAGTATTAACAAATTCTTCAGGATAATGTTCAAGCATCAATCACAAAGTTGAAGTTAGGCAGGGGCTGGATGTTCCAACAAGACAATGAACCAAAACACAGTTTGAAATCTACAAAGGCATTCATGCAGAGGGAGAAGTACAATGTTCTGGAATGGCCATCACAGTCCCCTGACTTGAATATCATCGAAAATCTATGGGATGATTTGAAGCAGGCTGTCCATGCTCGGCAGCCATCAAATTTAACTGAACTGGAGAGATTTTATATGGAAGAATGGTCAAAAATACCTCCATCCAGAATGCAGACACTCATCAAAGGCTATAGGAGGCGTCCAGAGGCTGTTATATTTGCAAAAGGAGGCTCAACTAAGTATTGATGTAATATCTCTGTTGAGGTGCCCAAATTTATGCACCGGTCTAATTTTGTTATGATGCATATTGCATATTTTCTGTTAATCCAATAAACTTAATGTCACTGCTGAAATACTACTGTTTCCATAAGGCATGTCATATATTAAAAGGAAGTTTCTACTTTGAAAGCTCAGCCAATGAGAAACAAAAATCCAAAGAATTAAGAGGGGTTCCCAAACTTTTTCATATGACTGTAGCAATTTCATTTAACACACGCATAAATATGCCTTCCGTTCATATACAAGAGCAAAGCTAAATGTACAAAGTAACATTGGCTATTGATCAACACGGGATGGGGAAGCTGGACACGCATTTTAATGCCAAATGCAAATGGTATCTGGCCACATTATATTCAGATATAATCCTGATTTTAAATGCATGTTAAAACCAGGTGCAAAGCAGGGAGGTTTTTTGTGGTTTGTAAAGTTTATTTATTTCAGCATGTAATTTTTGAAATTCAGTCATAATCATTAATGATATAGTTTACATTTAAACTTAAGAGGAGAAATAAAATGGTAAACACAAACATGATAGACATACTGAGGATGTCTACAGTCATAAATGGCTTTCAAACTGATTCAACATTCCAATGCTTTGAAATGGGAATAATTAACGGTAATGTGTTAGGGTACTAAGATTCGTCCACAGAGAAAAGCAGAAATTGTCTACAGATTATATCTGCAGTATGGTACTTAGTCGTTCCACCACTCCAGATATATGTTGATAACTAAGGCAAAATATAGCAAATGTCTGGCAAGAGCAGTAAGAGAAAAAGACAGTAATGGGCAGCAGCTCCTTTTGGACCTTTGTTTTAAATTGGTAACACTGAAACACCTCCCAAAAATCAGCATCATTCAAAAACTTGGAGGTCCTGGACTAGGGTCCCTGCTTCTGGTAGTCACTTAAGCCACTTCACCTGCCTGCATTCCATATATGAGTAAGACTGGATAAGAGGGTTAGGAAGATACATGTATTTAATCCAGCTCAGGATCATGATGGGCTAGGGGTTATCCCTGCAGCAAGGCAGAAAACAAGGTTACCAGTCAATTACAGTACCCATACATGGAGATACACTCAGTCAAACTTGGGGTCAATTGAGAATCACCATTTAATCTAATCTGCATGTTTGTGGACTTAAAAATCCAGAGTAATCTGAGAAAAATCAATATAGAGATAGAGAATATGTAGATTTCACAGTGGCAATGACCAGAGCGTCCTTCTAAGCTGAAATTTGAACAATTGCACATACATTTCAGGAACATCACTTATAGATTTTACACGTTCTCTCACTGAAACACCTGGTTTACAAAGAAAATGAAAATCTAAAAATTAATTAAACGAAATCCACTATCAGCCCGACTTATACGTGTTTCAAACAAAATTGCGCTATATGAAATTTACTATGCTGTTGTTTTCTTTTTTGTTTTTTGTTTTTTTCCCCACTGTCGTTTCTGTGTCATTTTAATCATTTTAAAGCATAAACTGAAGAGAGTAATACATTGAAGAAAACAATGTATTATTGGTTTAGGATGGAATTGCTGAAGTAATTTTGTTAAAACAGACTTACTGCATAGCACTGTGTTTCTGCAACAAATTTTAACTACTTGGAGACATAAGGTGTCATTGCAGAATTTCCTTAAAAACAGGATGTTTTAACAAATGGACTTTGGGGAATGCATGAAATGACTGGAAAGTGGACCACTTCAAATGATATTTGAACCAGAAATCTCAAATTGATTCACTCACAAAATTTAAAACTCAGTTGAAAGACTTATTGAAGAAATAGACCCTAAAGAAAAACATGAAGACAGGGAAGAAGTTATGAGCAAAATGATTAGTTTGTCTTTGATGGAACGTTTCTCTACATATGCAAATCTGAAATGGTTTTATTTGGATTTGCACAGATGAATAGGCTTGCCATCAAATACTTTTTAAAAGAATCTTTGTAACTAATATCTCGAGTTCAAGATACTGAATAAGGAAAAATTAGAAAGTGAAACTGTAAAGACATTTTCAGATACGACTACATTTTCTAAAGAGCAGGATCACTTTGTGGTATTATGTTCACTTTTAGACATTTGTGGCACATTCCAAACCTTGAGTACTGACTGTAAAAGAGAATTTAGTCTAATGAATAATATAAAATCAAAATCTAGAAATCGCTTAAATGCCATGCATTTGGAAAACTTGATGAGAATTAATTTAACCCTAATCTTAACTGTAATTTTTTGGAACTCTCTGGTACTATCTGGTTCACAACACCTGGTCATAAGGTGAATAAGTCATTTTTCCAGTACTTCTCACTTGGCTACCTATGTGTTTTCCTACAAGACATGGATTAGAAAGCATCGTGGATATTAATTTTTATTCTAAGATCTGTTGCATTGACCTGGCCTCCCTAACATAGAAAATTCTTACAATTCCCAATTCTTCTCTACTGCCTGGGTACACAGATGTGTCATTTGTCCAGTGTGGCATAAAATAAGACTTGACAAGGTGAAGTGTTGGGGTCTCTCGAAAATCCCCATTTATCAGTAGTAATGCTGATAAAATACAGTAATCCCTCCTCGATCGCGGGGGTTACGTTCCAGAACCCCCCAGGAAAGGTGAAAATCCACGAAGTAGAAACCATATGTTTATATGGTTATTTTTATATTGTCATGCTTGGGTCACAGATTTGCACAGAAATACAGGAGGTTGTAGAGAGACAGGAACTTTATTCAAACACTGCAAACAAACATTTGTCTCTTTTTCAAAAGTTTAAACTGTGCTCCATGACAAGACAGAGATGACAGTTCCATCTCACAATTAAAAGAATGCAAACATATCTTCCTCTTCAAAGGAGTGCGCGTCAGGAGCAGAGAATGTCAGAGAGAGAGAGAAAAAAAGCAAACAATCAAAAATCAAAAGGGCTGTTTGGCTTTTAAGTATGTGAAGCACCGCCGGACAAAGCAGCTGCAAGGAAGGGAGCAATGTGAAGGTAGTCTTTCAGCATTTTTTAGAGAAGCGTCCGTATCGTCTAGGGATGCAAACAGCCCACCTGCTCACACCCCCTCTGTCAGGAGCAGAGAATGTCAGAGAGAGTGAGAGAGACAGAAAAAAACAAACAATTAAAAATCAATACGTGCCGTTCGAACTTTTAAGTATGCAAAGCACCGTGCGGGAAGCATATCGCTTGACAAAGCAGCTGCACGGAAGAGAGCAATGTGAAGATAATCTTTCAGCATTTTTAGACGAGTGTCCGTATCGTCTAGGGGTGCGAACAGCCCCCATGCTCACAATATATTTGAGGAGTTTTATTTAATACGTAATACGTGCTCTGGTTGGGTAGCTTCTCAGCCATCTGCCAATAGCGTCCCTTGTATGAAATCAACTGGGCAAACCAACTGAGGAAGCATGTACCAGAAATTAAAAGACCCATTGTCCGCAGAAATCCACGAACCAGCAAAAAATCCGCGATATATATTTAAATATGCTTACATATAAAATCCGTGATAGAGAGAAGCCATGAAAGTCGAAGTGCGATATAGCGAGGGATTATTGTAAGCAATAAAAATGGAAAACAAAACAACAGAAAACAATAGCAGGACTTATGCTCTGTTCTGTGCTCTTCCAAATACAAGGCTTCTTCCAGATGGTGTGGTTTAAATAAATAAATAAAAGCAGAATTTTGGCTGTAGTAGAGTTCATATAACAACAGGGCTGGGGGGGATGTGACTTCCAGGATGTTCTGAAAGCGATTTCATTGTTTTTCCAGGGGCTCCTTCTCCATTCTCGAGCTGGAAGAGGAAGAGAAGCTTGTGCATGTGCTTCAGCATAATCCACCCCCAACAATCCCTTTCTGAAGGGACCTGAGTTTCCTCGAAAGCTTGCATATTATAATCTTTTTAGGATAGAGTTACAAAATTGATCACCAGAAGTAATGAATTCAGAGGAAAATGCAAGCTATGTACAATTCCAAGCTTAGAAAATTCTAATAGCTAATATCAATTAGATAGACGTTCACTAAACTAGAGAGTGTTCAGAAGCTTCTTAAACACATTGAGGAAGTCAGAATTTCGAATGGAGTTGGGCAGCTCATTCCACCCACCAGGAGCTACACATGAAAAAAGTCTGGACTGAGATTTGCTACCATGCAAAGGCGGCATCAAAACAGCAGACCTGAGTGGTCAAGAAGGAGCATAGGACCTCAGCAATGTCTCCATATATCTGAGTGCTGAACCATTGTCTACTCTGTAGGAAAGCATCAATTCAGAATTCAGAATTTCTTTATTGTCATTGTAACAAACACAACGAAATTAGGTGCAGTCCCTGCACAGTTTGAACATGTCATGAGTGGGGTGTGAGGAGTCTTTTAAGATGTTTTCTGCTTTCCTGAGGCAGCAAGAGCTGTGCTGTTCATCCAGAGAGGGTAAAGAGCAGCTGATGATCTGCTGGGCAGTCTTTACGATCCACTGAAGTGTTTTCCTCTGTGCTGCTGTGCAGCTGGAAAACCACACACAGAGGCAGTAGCACAGGATACTCTCAATAGAGCAGCAGGACACCAGCAGTTTTTGGGGGATGTTATTTTTGCTGAGGACTCTCAGGAAATAAAGTCTCTGCTGAGCCTTCTTCGCCAGCTCAGCTGTGTTCACACACCAGGACAGGTCTTCTATGATGTGGACTCCCAGGAAGCAGAAGTCTGACACCCTCTCCAGACAGTGCCCTCCGATGCAGAGTGGTTTGATGTCAGTTTTCTTTTTCCTGAAGTCCACAACAAGCTCCTTGGTCTTACTTGTGTTCAGGAGCAGGTTGTTGTCAGTGCACCATGCTGTCAACCGCTCCACTTCATCCCTGTAGGCGGATTCATCCTCCCCAGAGATGAGCCCCACCACAGTGAAGTCGATTGCAAATTTGATGATGGTGTTGCTGTGGTGGGTGGGGGTGCAATCATGTGTGTACAGAGTTAAGAGCAGGGGGCTCAGCACACAGCCGTGAGGAGAGCCGGTGCTGATGCTGATGACCGAGGAGATGTGAGGGCCCACCCTAACCCTTTGTGTGTGGTCTGTCAGGAAGTCTTTAATCCATATACAGGTGGAATACGGGAGTCCCAGGGCTAGCAGCTTGCACACTAATCTGTGAGGGAGGATGGTGTTAAAAGCAGAGCTAAAATCAATTAAGAGGAGATGTGCGTAGCTCCCCTGGTGCTCCAGATGGGACAGGGTAGCATGGAGAACAGCAGCAACAGTATCCTCAGTAGACCTGTTAGCCCTGTAAGCAAATTGGTGTGCATCAAAGGTGGGAGGGATAAAGGACATGATATGACTCCGGACCAATCTCTCAAAACACTTCATCAACACCGGGGTGAGCGCTACTGGCCGATAGTCATTCAGCCAGGTTATGGGTGATTTTTTTGGTAAAGGGAGTAAGATGGAGGATTTCAGACCGGGAAGAACTGAGGCCTGGGACTGTGACAGGTTAAAGATCTTTGTAAAGACCCCAGCCAGGTGCTTTGCACAGCTCCTCAACACACGTCCAGGGACACCATCAGAACCTGCAGCCTTCCTAGGATTGACAGCCTGGAATGAGCGTCTCACCTCGTGTTCCTCCACCCTAAGGGAGGGGGTGATGTTGTTGTGAGTTGCTGCTGTGTGTGTAACAGCTGCCTCTGGTAGTTCCATCTCAAAGCGAGCAAAGAAGTGGTTCAGCTCCTCTGCCATTGAGGCGTCACCTTCAGCAGCTCCATGGCTGGTCCTGTAATTGGTGAAGTGCTGGACTCCCTGCCAAACCTGTCAGCTGTTCAAGGGTTTGAACTTAATATGTGCTGCTACAGGAAGCCAATGTAGTGATCTGAAGAGGAGTGACATGCACACTGGTTGAATGCCAAATGTGCCACTTCTTTTTAAATCATCTGCATCAGCTTGGTAAGACATACTGAAGCTCCTGCCAGCAGAGAGTTGCAGTACCAGCCGTGACTGTACCAGGAGTTATGTGGCATACTCTGCCAGAATCTGATAATGGGAAAGGTTTTTGCGTTCATGATTAACTTGCTATTCATATTTTGTTTTTTTTCTTTTTTGTTTAAATCAGATTCAACAGCACTTAACAGCAGTTATGAAAATCATGTCAATTGCACTGGAGTAAGCAGTCTTCTCACAAAATATTTCCTGCCTGTTGCCTACGCTGTCGACTGTGGATTTGCTGTTACTGGAAACATTCTTGCCATTTTTGTCTACATTTTCCATATGAGGCCATGGAAGAGTAACACTGTCATCATGTTTAACTTAGCAATGGCTGATGTTCTTTACGTCAGCTCTCTTCCATTCTTTGTTTATTATTATGCCTTGGATCAAGGATGGACTCTTGGAGAATTCTTGTGCAAGTTTCTCAGGCTTATGTTCCACATGAATATGTATGGGGGAATTATGTGTTTAACATGCATAAGTGTGTTCCGCTACATTGCCATCACTCGACCAATGTTGAGACAAAGAATTCGGAAAAAGAAATGGGCCATCGCGGCATGTGTAATTGTCTGGATGATAGTTCTGACTGAACTTCTGCCCATTCTTCACGTTTTTACTATAGAATACAAAAACAATACGGTTATCTGTTATGACTATGGGAGCACCCCAGATATCGAAAAGGCGATAACATACAGCTGGGTGTTGAACATTCTTGGATTTCTCCTACCCATGGTAATTGTGTTTATATGTTACATTTCTATTGCCAGGATCCTCACACTGGGCCCATGTGCTAGCCATTCCCGGAAAATTCGTGCCAGACGCCTGACTATCATAATCCTTTTTATGTTTATAATTTGCTTCATGCCTTATCATATAATGCGTTCTGTGCGGTTATACAGCAGGACTGCAGTGACAAGCTGCCAGACAGAAGACGCAATCAATGCAGTCTATATTGTCACAAGGCCACTGGCAGGCCTCAGCCCTTGCTTCAATTTAATATTTTATGTGCTTGCAGGAGACAATTTTCAGCAAGCGCTCATAAACTTGTTCAAGTGTCAGAAAGGTGGCCCTACAACAGTAGGATGAAAATGAAAAAAAATAAAACCTCAGTACATATGAAACTATATTAAAGTATGTGTTGTGAACCAAAGAAAATTCACATTCCTTTGAAGTGTTACATATTACAATTAAATTATCAAACATACAGAATCCTCTATCAAATTACAATTCAAAAAGAACGCTTGGGATGGACTTGCAATTAATCTAACTTTGGTTTCTGCCATGTGACTGATGATGATGGGACGAACTTCATCTTCCTACAGCCCTAGAGAGGAAATGCAGCCTTAGACAATCTAAACACTGCAATGTAAACAGGAATGCTACAATTTTACTTAACAGATCTCTTCAAAATAATACTGTATTTTTAGTCTTTCATAGTAAGGGTAATCTATGACATGTAAAGGTTACATTTGTCAAAAAGCCAGGGGTTTTTAGTAATCCTGGGGCTATCGTCACAAAATGAAAAAGTGAAAAGAAAAAAGGCAGAAGATCCTGGAAAACGTGCAGATTAAATTTATTTAAGTTCTATTTGGAATACTTTTACTGAAATGTTGTTTCATTCAAATTTAATTTAAATTATTATTTATGTTATTTTTGTCAATTTTGTGTTTTACATCATGTTTTTGCATTGAAGGGCATCTCATTGTAACGACATGCAACAAATGATGATGTGTCAGACACCATCATATTTAAGCTCAAGGGGTTATGAAAAATTTTTGTCAAAAATATACTTAAAAAAAGAAAGTCTTTTTTGCAAAAACTAAAAAATACAGTATCTCAGTTTTCTCTTGTAGTAATCCCATCAATGATTTCTTTTAAATTGTTATCTTTGTGACAATTTTGTACAAATGTTTGGATAATAGGCACTGTCATCTTGTATGTTTTTGCATGGCTGCACCCAAATTGTTCATGATCACGTTGCTGGTCACCCTGACATGGAGATATGTGACATATTACTTTGTCTCCTCCCACCTTTATTGGATAGGAGGAGTGTTACTTTTGTGTCAAAGTTTCTGGATATTCTAAAACAAATATTAATGTGTTTAGTTATTGCACAATCTATTTAGGGAGTCTGACTTTTCATTTGTTTATCTTTGCTTTTGTTTCTGTTTTATTTATTGAGCTTTGGCGATCAGTTTTTTTTTTATTTATTAACTTTCAACATTTGGTTTGCTTTGTGACTTTGTTCTCTGTTGTATCTCCTGGTCCTTGTGAATCCTTTTCTGTTACTTGCTTAACGTTGTTAAAACTGCTCATTTGACTACCCTTGAGAAAAATATTGTTATAAATAGTTAGCTGGTAGTTATATTGTCACAAAAAAGAAATACAGCTGCTAATGTTTAGAAACAAGTAGTTTGTTACAAGATGAATATTTTGATTATAGTGACAATGACAATTAATTGAATGATATAGAACCTGTAGGCTGTGGTATTGATGTGGATAGCTGCCCCAAAGATGTTTCTTCATTATAAGGTGCACTTCATGGACATTCTGCCAAACACTGAGTGAAAAAAGTCACCGACTACCAAATGTGGTATGTGCAACAAGTGTGGACAAGGCAAAGAAACGATTTACTATATATTTGCATCACAAGTGCTTCTAATCCTGCCATGTTTCAAGGACTCTCACTCAAATGTAGACATTTAAGTCATGGTGCAGGTGAAAATAAAGTAATTAACAGTTTCTTTACATTTTTCATTTGATTTCCTTACATTTTCAGAATTTGACAGAGTTACTGCTGATAATAAAACTGTTGATTTCTTTTATTTATCATACATGCACAGATGTATAAAGCAGCATCCTGGTAATAAATAGTCCAGTAGTCCTAATTAATAACATTTTAGTATAAGCATTTAAATTGAAGAAGCAGATTCTCTTCCTCTTTATATTCTATTTATTTACTTACATATTTTTCTGCTATTAGTTTCACTATGTTGGCCTAGCTCTCTTTCTCATGGGTGGGGGTTGACTTGACTTGAACCTAGCCTTGTAAAATTTGACTTGCTTGCATGGAATGTTGTCTGATTTTAATAAATTCACTAAAATGTAAAATAAATAAATAGTCCAGTAGTCACAGTATTAAGGGCAGTGTAGTAAAGAGGCTGGTCAAAAGAGAGACATATGAGAACATTATTCTATGTGACAGGTAAGTGAATAGACCATTTTAAGGCAGTTTTCAGTTGGTTCTGTGGCTGTTCTTTTTCAGACGATCACACAGATAGACTTGAAAGTACAAATTAAGAAGTGCTTTCTTCTCCTTTCACCATTCTTATATAAGGATTTGGTGGTCAACTTTCAACAAAGTATTGCTTTTTCTAAACTATGAAGTGTTGACCAGGCCTAGAAAATCTTTTGTCCCCATTTGTCTTATTCTACAGCCAAAGTACTTTAACAGACTGTCTTTCCAGCTAATTCAGTTTCTTATTATTTGCACAATTATATATACCAGAGCTGCATTACTTTTTGAGAGACTCTGGATGTTTACCATGTCTCTGCAGTCCATTGGCAATTGTCTGAAGATCTGCATCAACTGTACCCTTTATTGCATGTGACTTTTGTCAAGATGGAAACTATTGGCATGGAAAAAGGCAAAAAAGTGAGCCACATGTGCGAATTTTATAAAAACGGCGCAAACCTCACGTTTACTGAATTCCTTATGCTTACCATTCTTGGAACGAGGGACAGCTTGAACGATTCAAGTTATCAAGTTATGATGTTTATTTGTGGGAGTTGCAGTGTGGCCATAACATTTTAGTTACTCTATATTATAACTTGTACATTTTAAATTGTGAAATTTCATCCAGTGTTGTTATTTTAAATGTCACATGTGAGTCACTCTACAATTTCACAATATCAGTGAATTAAACGCTAGTCCTTCCTCTTGTATTGTTCATTTAGTACTCAATAAGCTAAAAATAAGCTCCTTTTGATCTGAAGGATGATTGCCATTGGAATGTTTACAGTAGTTGCAGATTTCATCAGTTGGTAAAGTGGATTAAAATATGCTTCCTGTTTTAAAAAATAAAGTAGACTGTTGATTAGCAGTGACCTGAGAATTGTTAGAGAGAGAAACGTTCTCTATAAGCAGTTTGTGAAATTAATACTACCAAGTCAGATTCTTAAATATGATCCAAAAAGGAAGACAGAACAAGCAAAACTTGATATATGTTGACATTCTTGTCAAGATCTGAGGTCTGGGAATCTCAAAAACAGAACACTACTAGTGATATAGAAGACTAAAATGTGGACTGAATATCAATTAGAAACTGGAAATGTCCATAACAGTGTGATGGCAGAGTTTATAGCATTGCTTGCCTCATGGCTGTAGAGGCCTGCCTTTAAGTCTATTCTCAACTTCTGTCTCTGTACAATGTGCTGCATTTCCCTGCATTTATGGGCAATTTCTTCACATATTCAAGGTTTCTGCTACAACCCAAAAAGTGTAGATTACATTGATTAGCCACTCCATATTTAGTTATTTTGGGTGAAAGTGAATGTGCATGTGAGCATACACTGTGATGGTGTGACATCTAGTAGATTTGTGCAGTGAAATTCCAGCCTAAAATGAATAAATAAGGTCTATGTTAACTAAATTATTAAACTTCAGTTTAGGCTTATTTAATCCTTAGTTTTATGAGGAAATAATATGATATGATGTTACTGCAGCTGTAAGCAAAAATAATAGAAAAATGTATCAATGTTTACATTTCACCTTTAGTATTCGAACAGTATTTTGAAAGTGCTACTAGAATAGATGCTTTTATTGCTAGCCTGTCCAACACTATACTAAAGCCTAATTTGTATCTTTTCAAATTTAAAATATCCTAAAGTGCTGGAAGAGTTGAGATTATAAATTGTGTTGTAGTTGAGTGTTAGTAGGTATGTTGTAAAAAAAAGTTAAAAGTTATTTGGTGTAGGGAACTCTGTCTCTTTCACTATTCTGTCCCAGAATGAGCCATAATTCAGGGTGGTCTTTTTTTATACTGCCTCAACCTAAAGGGATGGGGCCATCTCAGAGCTGAAGGCTGTTTGTCTGAACTGAAAGAAGACAACATCGTCCCTACCCTCTCGTTGTAGGATGGTACTTCTTACCTTGCCAGGGCCAGAAGGATGACCCCACAGGTGTGCATATGTGACAAAGGCTAGAGACACAATGCTTTAATAATATTAATAATTCATTACATTTATATAGCGCTTTTCTCAGTATTTAAAGCACTATCCACACAGGGAGGAACCGGGAAGCGAACTCACAATCTTCCACATTCTCCTTACTTTGACTGCATAACCTTCATCTGACATGTCAAACATCTTTGAACCTAATTTAACATTATGACTGGCTACATGTTTGACAATACAGTATATGTGACAATATCGGAGAGTGTATTGACATAATAGTCAATGATAGTGATGGAGAGGTAGATAGCACTACTAAATTACAAAATGTGCTCCTGTCTGACTGTCTTGTCAAATTTTGTGTGTCTTGACCTGATGTTATAAACTCTAAGAAATACGACCAATATAAGTTCTTCACCTTTGACATTTCACATGTCAATCATACTAAGATCTGAGCAAGAGCTTTGCTATGTCAGAAATCAGAACTGTTTTCCTTCCCTCCTTTATTCTATGGATCTCTTTGACCCTCTCTGCAAAGGACTCCATAATGTACAGTGGCTGATGTGATGGCTTTTGAAGTCCTGGAGGAACCTCCTAGTTCAAATAAACTTTTGCTCATACAGTTATGTGAGAATTTTTGTGAATCCTTTGCAGTTTTCTAGAATGTTTCGTCTATGCCTAAATGAAGCACTAGCAGTAGTGCCCTGCTAACAACATGCATAAACTCATTTGTACTTTCAATATAATTTATACTGTATATAATTAAATGTTTTATAATGGTCAGATCTATCTATCTATCTATCTATCTATCTATCTATCTATCTATCTATCTATCTATCTATCTATCTATCTATCTATCTATCTATCTATCTATCTATCTATCTATCTATCTACGAGGGCAATCCCAAAAGTAAGGTCTCCTATTTTTTTAGAAATACAAACAACCGTTTATTTTCTATAATATTTACATCATTTTAAAGGTTAAAGACTTATTTGTTTTTCTACATAATTGCCATTTCGGTCGATGCATTTTTGTAGATGCTGTGGTAGTTTTAGAATGCCCATGTCATACCAGCTCACCGCCATGTCCTTCAGGAAGCGTTGAACCTCATCTTTCACCTCTTCGTCGGAGCAGAATCGCTTTCCGGACAAATGTTCTTTCAACTTAGGGAACAGGTGGTAGTCACTGGGTGCCAAGTCTGGATTATAGGGTGGGTGGGTGATGAAGTTCCAACCGCCGATCTTTACACATGTTTTCCTCAACCTTTGCGACTGTCTCGTCGGAAATTGACGGTCTCCTGCGCGAACTTTGCACTTGGCAGTAGCGTTCAACAGGAGCTCCATTTTCAAGGGCTGCCAATCTATCTATCTATCTATCTATCTATCTATCTATCTATCTATCTATCTATCTATCTATCTATCTATCTATCTATCTACAGTGGTGTGAAAAACTATTTGCCCCCTTCCTGATTTCTTATTCTTTTGCATGTTTGTCACACAAAATGTTTCTGATCATCAAACACATTTAACCATTAGTCAAATATAACACAAGTAAACACAAAATGCAGTTTTTAAATGATGGTTTTTATTATTTAGGGAGAAAAAAAATCCAAACCTACATGGCCCTGTGTGAAAAAGTAATTGCCCCCTTGTTAAAAAATAACCTAACTGTGGTGTATCACACCTGAGTTCAATTTCCGTAGCCACCCCCAGGCCTGATTACTGCCACACCTGTTTCAATCAAGAAATCACTTAAATAGGAGCTGCCTGACACAGAGAAGTAGACCAAAAGCACCTCAAAAGCTAGACATCATGCCAAGATCCAAAGAAATTCAGGAACAAATGAGAACAGAAGTAATTGAGATCTATCAGTCTGGTAAAGGTTATAAAGCCATTTCTAAAGCTTTGGGACTCCAGCGAACCACAGTGAGAGCCATTATCCACAAATGGCAAAAACAGGGAACAGTGGTGAACCTTCCCAGGAGTCGCCGGCCAACCAAAATTACCCCAAGAGCGCAGAGACGACTCATCCGAGAGGTCACAAAAGACCCCAGGACAACGTCTAAAGAACTGCAGGCCTCACTTGCCTCAATTAAGGTCAGTGTTCACGACTCCACCATAAGAAAGAGACTGGGCAAAAACGGCCTGCATGGCAGATTTCCAAGACGCAAACCACTGTTAAGCAAAAAGAACTTAGGGCTCGTCTCAATTTTGCTAAGAAACATCTCAATGATTGCCAAGACTTTTGGGAAAATACCTTGTGGACTGATGAGTCAAAAGTTGAACTTTTTGGAAGGCAAATGTCCCGTTACATCTGGCGTAAAAGGAACACAGCATTTCAGAAAAAGAACATCATACCAACAGTAAAATATGGTGGTGGTAGTGTGATGGTCTGGGGTTGTTTTTGCTGCTTCAGGACCTGGAAGGCTTGCTGTGATAGATGGAACAATGAATTCTACTGTCTACCAAAAAATCCTGAAGGAGAATGTCCGGCCATCTGTTCGTCAACTCAAGCTGAAGCGATCTTGGGGTGCTGCAACAGGACAATGACCCAAAACACACCAGCAAATCCACCTCTGAATGGCTGAAGAAAAACAAAATGAAGACTTTGGAGTGGCCTAGTCAAAGTCCTGACCTGAATCCAATTGAGATGCTATGGCATGACCTTAAAAAGGGCGGTTCATGCTAGAAAACCCTCAAATAAAGCTGAATTGCAACAATTTTGCAAAGATGAGTGGGCCAAAATTCCTCCAGAGCGCTGTAAAAGACTCATTGCAAGTTATCGCAAACGCTTGATTGCAGTTATTGCTGCTAAGGGTGGCCCAACCAGTTATTAGGTTCAGGGGGCAATTACTTTTTCACACAGGGGCCATGTAGGTTTGGATTTTTTTTTTCTCCCTAAATAATAAAAAAACACCATTTACAAACTGCATTTGTGTTTACTTGTGTTATATTTGACTAATGGTTAAATGTGTTTGATGATCACAAACATTTTGTGTGACAAACATGCAAAAGAATAAGAAATCAGGAAGGGGGGCAAATAGTTTTTCACACCACTGTATCTATCTATCTATCTATCTATGGTGCTTTCCAAGGATCCCTTCAACATTAGGCATTGATTTTGTGTGCTCTTGTTTCATCAGACTGTTCCTGTCTATTATAAGTTTAGCAAAGATCAAATAATATTTTAGAGGTCTTTATGCAGAGATTCAGAAAATCCTGAAGTTGTTCTTGCCAATGTGAAACACTCACACATTTTAGTCTGACCATCAGCCCTTTGACTATTTCCTGAAACACATAAAGTAGGCATAATATTTTAGGTTTACCTCGTTGAACTGAAGTGAAATATTTTTCATTGCTTTGTGGTAGTTTTCTTTATATAATATGATGTGAGAGTCAGACGTGACGTTTTCGAGGACTGACTTTAAGGATGAAAATAATTTTAGTGCCTCATAGCCACTTTAAATAATGTATCTTCCTTTCCCACCACCAGAAATGAAAACCCAAAAGAGGAGCCATAGCCATATTTCTAGCTCCACTTCTCTTCTCTTGCTATATGAACCCATAGGGACAGGAAGTAACCCTTCAGGTTGGAAATGAGATCTAAAAGAGACACTTTAGCAACTCCAGATGTATATTTTTCTTCTTTGTCAACTGAAATGCATGTGAACATTGTCTATTAAACAGGGGTTTGTTTTTCTGGTTCCCCAATTTTTTTATGCCTTTTGTCTTGCTTTTTTTTATAATTGGAAAAAATCGGGAGTGGTCTCCCCACGAGACTTTCTCGTATACTCAGATATGGGGATGGATATTTGAGGAGTTGGATCAGATGTCTTAATTAATAGAATTCCCAGTAACAAAGTTTGGCCCATTTACCCAGCTATGTTTAATTTCCTGATGATTTTGTTTCTTTAAAGCTGCCACTTTCCTTCTTTCAGTAGAATATGCTGTGCACAGAGTACGGACCCATCTTGAACAACAGTACAGTTTTAATAGATGATAGAAATCTATGTTTTGTACCTTAATACTTGTATGCAAAATTTGGTTGACATAAGTGAAAGCATACTCAGGTTATCGTGTTTACATACACACACACACACGCGCGCACACACACGCACACACACACACACACACAAAGACACACAGACATAATTCCAAAAATGGTATTTTCGGACTCAGAGAGGTCTAAAATGTTGAGACTCATCAAAATCTCGAAATGGAATTTTTGGAGGATTCCAATACTTTCCCTATTCTTCATATACCAGAAAGAAAAAAGAAAGATACTGTATATTACACTAAAATGAATTGAATGATTTGGTCAAAAACTGACAATATTAAAATGCTGCTTCTCCTGGTGCAGTGGATGTTTTGCTGTATTTTGAGCTAACAAAAAGCTCAGTCTTAAAATGTCTTTTTAGTACCAGACACACTGCTACTGGAAGAAATATTTTGAGTGCTGATAATAATTATTATTTCAGATAACTGAGGTCAAAACAACAGCATTCTCTTTTACGATACAGGCACCTGTGCAGTAAGTCACCATGCCCAGGCACTCCTGAAGTATTGCATTCTTTTAACATAAACGGGCTGTGTTATTAAATAAGATAACAATCTGACGCTGTCATTCAAAAAAGAAAGCTATTTTAAGAGGCGTTGTTTGGAAAATCCAAAAACCTAAAATAAGACATAACACTTAAGATGTATATTTCCTGGATCTTGAAGAGGTGAGTATGTTTTTATTTAAAGCAGTTTATGTACGATGTTTTATATTATACAGTATTATCTAGATATGTTATGTAGATATGTATTTAAAGCCATACTCTGCTTTAAAAATAATCTACTTATAGTGAATTTCAACAATACCTGCATCCACTATAAAATGAATGAAATGAAAAAAAAACACGCAATACAAATCCATTGTGTCATTACCAGTCACTTAATAGATCAAAGGTCTACACATCCAGCTTTTGTTGACATAAAGGGTGAAATGAAAAGAGAGATCATGTTAGAAGTTGTTTCTTCTTTAACTGAAAAACAAGTAAATAATTTTTAAGAAAAGTAAGTTAACTTATATTCAGTATCTTGGTTGTAAAAAATTGCATACTGTGGAAGTAATAATTCACACCCACTGATGCATTTTCCCACCATGGACTTTAACTCTGTTAACTGTCAAAACAGTATTACTTAAAACATGTAAAACTTTTTAATACTATTTTATTACCTAGCATAATGTTTAGGTAGGTGTAACATTTCAAATTAAGATCCTCATGAAAGCCTAAACCCAGGGTTTTTTTCCAGCAGAACATTGTCTGAAGCATCACACTCCCTCCATGATCCTGTCTTCTTCCAACAGTGTATCCTGGCACCTTTTCTTTCCCAGGGAAACAATACATCCTTACCCAGCTGTCCACATGATGCAACAGAAAACAAGTGTCATCAGACCAGAATATCTTCTGTTGATCCATGGTCCAGTTCCGACAGTCAAATGCCCATTGTAGGAGTTTTTGGTAATGAACGGGGATGGCATCGGCACTGTGATATTCAGAGGTCTACACAATCCCATACACACCAGCATTCAATGCACTATTTGTCATGACATATTACTCTGTTAAACATTATTAAAATTACCTCTGATTTGTGCCACAGTAGCCCTACTTTTGGGTCGTACCAGACATGATAGCATTAGTTGACCAAACACATTGATGAATCTTGGCTGCCCAACACCCTTTTGGAGGTTCATAGTTTTCTTTTTTTTTCCTTTGAACCCCTGTCAGTATGTGCTCACCTTGGCTAACTGTGAGCCCTCCACAAGCCTTGCTGTTTCAGAAATGCCCTGACCTAGTTGTCTTGCCTTAACGCTTTGCCTCATATTAAAGTTAGTCAGATCTTTACACCTGCCCACATCTTCTGCATTTAACATGTTGACTAAAGTTACCATTTATCCCTAACTTTGACATGCACTGCTGCTATGCAATAGTCAGCGTCATTCGCTTCATAAGGGAGAAGTCATAATGTTTTGGCTCATCAGTGTATATTCCAGTGCACAGCTGCTAATAAGGAAATGTGACTTTTGTTCACCTTCTCTACTTGCTCTTCATTGTAATGAGATGGATTATGTCTTATCTAACATAAACATGAGAGTGAGGATTTGGATAAGTCAAAAAAATTGTAACTGGAACATGTTAATAAGTGGTACTGATGGGGAGCAACATACCAATATGTAATATTTCTCTTTCTTGAACCAGTGTCACCAGTAAAACCTTCTTGTAACTCTTTTGTATCTTTGTCTCTTTCCTCTTATTCTTGACCCCACACCTCAGGCCATGAGAGTCTTTCAGTTGTTTTCAAGTTGCCTCACATATAGAACACGGGTTAATGCCATTTGTTATTGTTTCTTAGAAAAGATCTGCAAATATGAAATCCAATATACTGGCTGCAAATGGTAACAAAATTTTAATACTACTTTAACAGTGCCAGACTTTCAGCAGAATGAATGTCCTGACTCAGACTCTTATAATTATTGGAATAGTTGACATTTCTGAGGTTTTGGTGCTTCATACAGTAGTTGGAGACATGCTTGATATGCTATGCAAATTGGTGAACAGACTTCATTGGTAACATACATATTGCAATTCAAAATTTCAGAAGGGGAATTTAGCCCTCACACAGTTTCTGAAATTATGACTGGTTTCTTACGTCAGCTGTTACTGTCTGTGTGAAGTGTGTCTGTTTTTTCCCTGGGCTTAGTATACTCCCATATCCTGATAAACTGCATGCTTCATTAATTTGCGATTATATAGGTAAGTATAGGTGTGTGTGTTACTGTGCCCTTCAATCCTGGAACTTGTGTTCAATTCGCAGATCTGTGTTTGTCTAGAGCTAATAAACTTACTCTTGTTTCCTACAACATCCAAAAGATGAAGGAGGCAGGCTTAATAGTGACACTTATTTGACCTGTTGAGGATAAGGGAAATTATTTATATGAGTTAGCTCCATAGAAAACTGTAGGGCTGCTTCCTGATTGTCACCTGTTTTGCTGGGATTGACTCAACCTCTCTATAATGGACCTGATAATGGGCAAAAGTAAGTCTAGAAATGCATAGATATGATTTACAGAAATGATAAAGAGCAAAATATTATGCTTTATATATTGTCACACACGTGCGATTGGGAGACAGCTAAAGGGCCTATATAGTAGTAGTTCCACGCCAGACCAGGGGGTGGTGAGCTGCACTGACTTTGTCTCTCAATCCTCTGCTGACCATCCATGGGAAATTCCGCATGGTTCCGGCACCTACAATGACATCACTTCTGGGCCCGGCGCATATAATGATGTCACTTCTGGTTCCAGTCCTGATGACGTCACTCTCTGCCTCGGCCTTTTAACACTAGAATTACAGAGTCTACAAAAAAACTCGTAGATCCAGCACACCTTAAAACCGTTCTCACCTCTCTTTTGTCTTCTAAATGTGCCGATTAAGACGAGCAGCAAATAGCCGGCTATTCCATCCCCCACCATCGCAAAACGTTCACTAAGTTTTCCCAGCTCATGCCTTGTTTGATTATCTGGGAGTGACTGAACTGGAGTTTTAGAGTGGAAATAATAAATCGTTATTTGGAACACATGCATTTCATGTGTGTTCCGTTTCTATAGTAATCTGTGTAAACACATTGTTAAAACAGAAACTTTTTCATATTTTAGTAATAAATGTTACAAAATGTAGGCATAAACTATAGAATGTGTGAAGCCTGTCGGCCAAACATCAAATAAACACTTTCACAAAAGGTTCAAGGATGTCACAACACCTTCCGTGGCGTAACTCTGAGATTTGCTGACTCAGAGCACGGCAGCCCTGCCGTGCTGTAGAGACCCAAGTTTGATTCCCCGTTGGGGAGGAAGTGTTTTTTTTTTCTTTGTAGCCTCAAACGGACATAAAATTTATAAATTGGTATGCACTGTAAATTGTTAACTTTAAAATGTCGATCACGGTTATTTCTGTTGATTAACTCAGCTTCTGATCTGACTCTAAGTAACAGCGCCAGTATAAATCACACCCAATCTGATGCTATTCGTTTTCAAATAATATTGCATTACTTTGACGATGTTTTCTGATTGGTACTATTCGTGTCATAAAATGATTTCTTCAAAACGTCACATATATTTGTTTTGAGATAATGAATAGAGCTGCAAATTACAGGTGTTTGTTCAGTGTAATAGGAACCATAGCACAGAGAGGTGTGTACACTGCAACACAAGTTCACATGTCGTAAATGTACGAAGGGTGCTCCTTGGGTGAGCTATAGCACGTCTTTATGTGAAAACAGCAGTGTCACATGGGGAGTGTCTGATGATTGCATATAGCGCTGAAGTTACTGCTCTTTACTATGTTTCCTCTGCATGTCCTGGAGTACAAAAGAAACAGCATACAGCAACATGTGGAGACTGGCAAGATTGGGGGAAAAAAACACGCGGGCGTATGTATCGTGATACACTGCAGAGCTATAGAGCGTCTTTATATGAAAACAGCAATGTCAGATGGGGTAGGGAAGGATACTGAACGCGACTGAGAGAATGGAAAGTGAATAAAAAAAAACAAAAACAAAGCTAACCTTTACAAATATCATAAATTACACCGGCTGTTACAGACTGAAATCAAATGTATCTTTTTATCCTAAAACTAGTCATTTAGCCTGTTACGATAATGGGCGCTAGAACAGTAGTGCATAAACATTAGTAGGAACAGTCTATATTAAATGGCAAGGGACTTTGCCCTCATTCTTTTTGTTGGTCGTATTTTTCTTTCTTTCAGCCTTTCTTTTGTTGATGTTTACTTGCTGAGCTGACCGTTCTTCGTGGGCTGCCGCCTTGTATTGTGTGTCTTTAATTTTCTGTGACAGTAATAGTGTCTTGTATGTCCGCTGGCTTGTACGTCCATAATATACCTTTAATTTTCTCTGTCAGTAATACAGGCGTGCGCGTCGGTAATATGCCTTTAATCTCCTCTGACAGTAATTCTGGCTTGTATGTGGCTGTAATATGCGTCACTGTATTGTGTACCTTTAATTTCCTCTCGCAGTAATACTGGTTTGTATTTCCATAAAACGCCTCTAACTTTCTCTGACAGTAATATCGCACATCTCACCGTGCCCCGCACATGCGCACTTTACCAGAAGACACACACACACAGACACCTGGACGCACACAGGGATTTTATTAAAGAGGATAGTAAAAATAAGAGCAGTTCACTTCTCAAAAGGAAGTCGTGCAGGATCGAACTCATGACCTTTTGATTCCCAGTCAGCAACTGATACTGTTGCTCCACGTCATAGTAAATGAGTGTCAATGTCGCACACTAAGGCGGCTTTTTTTTCTGCAGTTATTTTTTTGAATAAAAGCGCACTTGTTCTGTTATATTTGTACCTTTTCTTGAAAGTGTTTATTTGATATTTTGACTTCAGGCTTCATACATTATATAGTTTATGCCTACATTTTGTCATTTACTACTAGAATATGAAAAACGTTTCTGTTTTAAAAATGTGTTTACACAGATTACTGTAGAAACGGAACACACATGAAATGCGTGTGTTCCAAATAACAATCTATTATTTCCACTCTAAAACTCCAGTTCAGTCACTCCCAGATAATCAATCAAGGCATGAGCTGGGAGAAGTTCATGCACGTTCTAAGTCGGTGGGGGGATGGAGTAGCCGACTATTTGTAGCTTGTTTTTATCGGCACATTTAGAGGACAAAGGACGCTTGCGGAGAAGTGCGAACGGATTTAAGAAGCGATTTAAGGTGGGACGGATCCACGAGTTTTCTCGTAGGATCAAGTAATTCTAGTGTTACAGCCACCATCTTTAACAGCCTAAAGTCAGTTCTGTTTTGAACTCTGACCTGTGAGCAACTCTCAAAAAAATTACCCATTAGCAGCCAGGGCATAATATATGGGTGGCTGCCCCAAACCTTTTTGATGTCTTTGGATTGTTCTTATGACAGTATACATTAGTCAAAATAATGGTAGCTCATTGTAACAATGTGGTGTTTCTTTACTTAGATCAATCACAACCAAATGCACTACAAAATTAATAGATAAAATTACAAAATCTTTGTTTTGGGCTTTTTTAAAAATTAAACACTGCATGTCACAGCTTTCCTCTTACTGTATATTTTTACTCAGTTGCTTTCTAAGTGAAAGATGAGTCTGCCAACATGTGCCAAAATAATTCATATTACATGAATGTGCAACACTGCAAAAACATACAAGTAGTATAATGGTAGAAAGTCATTTTTTTAACAGACGAATATCGTCAATTAACACTGGACATTTACAGGATACCATTAATTGTTGTAAGGTTTTTGCATGTGTTAGTCACTCTGCATTGTTTGTACTGATGACTGTAATGAAAAAAAGATCAAAAATTCCAAATACAATTTGAGTTTTAATTGGTATGATTTGGTTTGTTGTCATTTTTTTCTGTGTTCTCTTTTAAGATGTTTTATGTCCATTCTGGGTTTTTTCTAGATTGGAGAACTCATTTCTGTCTGTTAGTTTCATTCAAAAATATTTCACATCTAATTTTTGTTGTGCCCTGATGTTTTACAGCACAATTGTTGTCTTCATACTGCCAAGATATGGGTGCCAGCTGCTACAAAGTTGTGGCTTAACACATTAAATAATGTGACACTATTTAAACCAGCAGTGTGTCCAAGATTATGGATTAAATCAAAACTGTAATCATGCTTTCTTTGTGATGTAGTATTCCTGGCTCTCAGTCTTTTGCTATTATTTCAGTGTTTTGGATCAGATGTCTTAATTAATAGAATTCCCAGTAACAAAGTTTGGCCCATTTACCCAGCCATGTTTAATCTCCTGATGCTTTTGTTTCTTTAAAGCTGTTATTTCTCTCAATATGCTGTGCACAGAGTAGGGACCCATCTTGAACAACAGTACAGTTTTAATAGTTCTTCATCCTGGCTCCTAGTTTTATTTATATTAGTTTGCTTATGTATTTTTTGTTGATTATTTTGTAATTGGTTTCTTAATGGTTCTATTAAGTTTTTGTATTTGAAATTTTGTTTTGCCTTTTTTTTTTAAATCTTTGTAATTGCTCTCATGATATACATTGTTTGAATCATTGCATAATTTTTTAAATAATTTACAATGCCATTGCCTCAATTTTGATTGTTTATAGACGGTGCTATTCGTATTCTTCATCGTTAGGTCAGTACCCATATTGTTAGGCGTAGTTCTTCAAAGGTTGTCCTATAATACGATAGACTAAAAGGTCATGCTTTTAGTCTATCTTTAGAACTCTCTATTGTCTTTTTGGTGCTATTTCTTCACTTAATGTCTTTGAAATTCGATATCCGATGATTTCTTTTCTGATGTTCAGTTTCATGATCTATTGGTTTTGACCCTTTGCCTCCTGACTATGTCTTATGTCCTGGTCCTACTCAATAAGAAAACTATGCTTGCTAGTTTCGCTAGCATTTAAATTGCTAATTTTGTAGCTTCTTTTTATATTTGTATTACTTCTGTTCTTTTTCCGGTTTTCTGTGGTGGCGATCTGCACCACCACCACCTAATCAAAGCACCGTGATGTCCCTACATTGATGGATTAAAGACCAGAAGTCCACGTGACCGTCATCATCAAGTCCTTCCATGAGAACCCTGAATACAATGAGGACTGATTGATGTCATTTATGTTAGGTAGAATGCCTAGAGGGGGATGGGTGGTCTCATGGCCTGGAACCCCTGCAGATTTAATTTTTTCTCCAGCCGTCTGGAGTTTTTTTGTTTTTTCTGTCCTCCCTGGCCATCGGACCTTACTTTAATTCAATGTTAATTATTGTTCTCTTATTTTAATTCTTTTTTTCTCTTTCTTCATCATGTAAAGCACTTTGAGCTACATTATTTGTATGAAAATGTGCTATATAAATAAATGTTGTTGTTGTTGTACCTTGTATGTTGATTCTAAGGGAATGGGGCAGCTGGGTTGATGACTTGTGCAAGATTATTTAAATGCCAATGATGCCTTAATACTGAGGGATTATAATCCTGCTCTTGTTACTTGTCTTGTCTTTTGATATTACTTTGTTTTTGAAAATTTGTCCATCTTGCTTGCATTTAGAATCTTTCAGTTTGGATCATCTCGATATGGAATTTTTGGCATTGTTTCTAGGTTTTTAATTATGATATTGTGAAACTGGTTTCGATCTGTATTTGGAGTGTGGTGCAGTGGTAGCACTGCTTTCTCACAGTAAGGAGACCAGGAATCACGTCACAGATCTTCCTTGCATGGAGTTTGCATATTCTCTCTGTGTCTGAATGGGTTTCCTCTGGGTGCTCCGGTTTCCTCCCATAGTCCGAAGATATGCGGGTTGAGTAGGTTGGTGACACTAAATTGGCTCTAGTGGGTGTGTGAGTGAATGTATGGTGTGTGTCTTCACCCTGTCCCTAACCCTGTGGGATTTTCGTGCCTTCCACCGATCTTTATTTGAAGGCCCCAGCTCCCTGCAACCCTGCTTAGGATTAGAATATGGTATTCTATGCTATCTTTATTTGGTGTATCTTGCTTAATTTTGTTTTTTGGAAATATTATATTACTGTAGGATTGTAATTTTTTTGTAATCCTTGTTGTTTGAACATTTCCTTTCTGTTAAATAAAATAAATTAAATGATTAATATGTTTTTTCTTGGGTTTGATGGTTTTTAACAGTTTTGTCCCAAATATGAACTGTATTTTTGCTAAAATATCAATAAACAAACCTTTACTGGAAAATCCTGTCATGCACGATAGTGAAGCACACTATCACACAAAGAGCATTTGAGTTGAATCGTCATCTTCCTTCTCATGGGAAACCAGATAACAAATTCATAACAGCAGAGCTTAAGGTGGTGTTGTCCAAGATGTTATACCTAAGAAACTTCATCTACAATATGCGTGAACAACAAGTGAGTTGATATTTGGACATGTCCAGAAAGACATTAATACCAATTGAAAGGCAATGATGTGAAGATTCACTTCTGATGTAATACATATTGAAACTGAGCTTCCACAGGGATGGATTTTGAGATTTGTTATTACTTTAATTATTATACTTTTGGCAAATAAACACATAATTATTCTAGTTAAAATAAGTAAAGATTATTTCTATATTGAAAAAGTAACCTTTTAAACACAAAATTTTGGCTTCCAAATTTTCTTTAGGTATGTCACGAAGAGTCAATAGCCAGAACATTATGTTTCTTACCTTTTTGTTTTTTCAGTGTGAAAGGAAATGTTGCACACTAAATTTATCTGTTCTTGGCAAACACTCACTTTTTATGCACTCTAACATGCACTCATTATTATTTCTATAAAATTTAAAAATGACCCATAATCATGAAGATTGACAAATATGCTGGAGGCAATTCACACTATACATGTAATTTGTACTGTTCCACCACATACTTAAGTAGCAAGTCTACTTACACGACTCAAATATAAACCAATTCACCACATCTCCACGAAAAAAGGGTTAAAAATCATAATTTTCATATTTATTGTAGCTATACAATACATTAATTGCAATAACTCTAGGAATACATGTTAGTGTTGAGAAGATGTGACCCACGTGGATTTAAATCTCAATATTTAGGCTTTCTTCTTTTAAAGTAAACAACCATCAGTTATTCATTCCTGCCTCACACCCTTTGCTACCAGCATACATTCACACCCTAAACTGACCTGAATTTGATTATACTGGCTTGAAAATAGGATGTAATTTCAGACTCTTGAGCCATTAGAGCCTGTAATGGTGGTCTCAAAGGTAGTGACAGAGGATTAGCTGCTTACATGAACAGAATTGCAAAAAGAGTTCTCAAACCACCCAATTGGCCACAGCAAAAAGCCCTCAGGAGAACGTACAGTATGCTCTTCAAGGAAAGATAATAATCATAAATAAATAAATAACAGTCGCAACTAGGAAATATCACAACCCAACAACAAAATGGGGGCAATATATGTATTCGTTTTGTAGGTAAACATAGAAAGGGATTAGAAACCAAGACCAGAAAACAGTGTGGTTATGTCAAAAATGAAACTCTGCTATAGAGGATCGTAATAAGTTGCTATACTGATACTTGCTTCACAAATTGTTTATATTTTTGAAAAAAAAAACTATCATGCAGCTCATGGTGATGGCCACTTTCATCAAAGGTTTAAAGAAATGCTGTACCATCATTTTGTGAGGAGACCTGTGTGATCACTTCATCTTTCTGCACTTGGTCCTAACCTACTGATGCCCTCATGTTGAGCAATCAGGATTAAGTGGTCACAGCTGACGTGGTTCTCAGAGAAAATCCTTGAGAGATAACGTGAGGATGATGTGACAGCAGAAGTTAATAACTCTTCCAGCTCTGAAATACAAAAGCATGGTCATTACACATGTGGCTAGTTTGAAAATAAATTAAAACTGAAGCAAAACTGCATACATTCTGTAGGCATGCTTTTAATTTAAATTACTGACTACTGACAGCAGAACCACATTTAAGCACTTAAGGTTGATAAGATAATGATTGCAGCTGTGCTTGCTTTTTACACCAGTGGTGTATCTTCCAGTTTTTAAAAAATTCTATATATCTCCTGTCTTTTGTAAAGAAACAAATGCTCAGTAAAAAGCATACCTTACAGTATTTCCTATTGTCAGTATACAGTACAACATTGATAGTAGGGGGCAAGATTTAAGCATTCATGAGTAGTACATTAAAGTGGAATTAGGCACCTTTATGGCAGAATACTGGCCAGCCACCACCAAGCATGAGCAAGCCTTGCATATCATGGAGATGCGCATGTGCGGGTGGGTGCTTGGTCTCACGTGGGTCGTCCACATCATGACTGAAGATGTGAGAAGAATAACGGGTGTGGTGCCAATACCTGTAGAAAATTCAGGAGGCCCGCATGCACTGGTGTGGCCATGTCATGCACAGCAGCGAGCAGTCGGTGGCCAAGACGGCCCTCCACCTCAGCCCAGACAGATGTTGGTCTTGTGGAGGACCCAAAAAACACTGGGCGGAGTGGTGGCTCTGAGGCTAAGGATCTGTGCTGGTATCCCGAAGGTTGCCGGTTCAAATCCCTGTCACTGCCAAAAGAGATCCTGCTCTGCTGGGCCCTTGAGCAAGGCCCTTAACCTGTAATTGCTCCAGGGGCGCTGTACAATGGCTGACCCTGTGCTCTGACCCCAAGGGGTATGCGAAAACTACCAAATTCCTAATACAAGAAATTGTATAAGGCGAAATAAAGATCAAAAAAAAAAAAAAAAAAAAAAACAGTGGCTTGATCAACTTAAAGAAGACATTCGATGTTTAACCTTCTTTAACACTACATTTTCCCTTTGGCATCAATAAAGTTTTTTATAATAAATCTATCTATCTATCTATCTATCTATCTATCTATCTATCTATCTATCTATCTATCTATCTATCTATCTATCTATCTATCTATCTATCTATTGTGGTGGACGGCCGGGGCCCTTACCCTGCTGGAACAACCTGATTATAGAAGGACCAGGGGAGAGAGTAGTATTTCAAGGACAGTTTCTCCTCCGGACCAAAAGAGGGGAGCTCCCTTGGCTTCTAGCGGGGATATGGGTGTTGACCATGGGAGCTCAATCCTGCTGGGCCCCATGGCCAACGCCAAGGGGCGCATGGATAAGTTCAGGGCCCTATTTGGCAGGTGTGGCGGAAGTGCGGCCAGAAGAAGCTTGGACTCCATGTGCCATGTAAAAAAGGGGGCCAGTTGCCAGAAGTGAAAAGCCAGAGTTGGGAGGAAGATGACAAAGCCTGAGGAGCAGTAAAGGTGGAAAGACTGGTGGCAAGAGGCACAGTGATGTGTTGGTGATTTGTGTACGCTGCATCACGCTATCTATCTATCTATCTATCTATCTATCTATCTATCTATCTATCTATCTATCTATCTATCTATCTATCTATCTATCTATCTATCTATCTATCTATCTATCTATCTCATTCAGTGTTTAGTGCAGTTTAACAATATTATTGAAAATATGAGTGGAGTCTAGCAATAAATTATGTCTTTTCGTTTATGTTTCAGTGTTGTCTTTATACATACAGTATCTTATACATATATATTCATTTTTCCCATACAGTATTTCAGCATTGTGTTCTGCAATTAAATAAAGACAGAATTATTCTATTTTTGTATGGGTTTATGTTCCAATGCCCATTATTAAACCTTCAGAATCAAGGCAAGCTTAGGTCTTTCCTATAAGCAATATGCAGAAGTCAGGCACAAGCCCTATGTGGAGCTTTAATATGTCAAAGGGCAAACATATGCACTTCAGGGGCATTGGTTAATTTAATATACACATCTTTGGAAAGTGGGAAGAAACCCAAGCACTTGGAGAAAACCTGTATAGACACGTGGAGTAGGAGGAGGTTGGGAGCGTGCACTGATGGAGCCTGATGTGCAAATTCCAGTTACTGGGCTGGAAAGCGAGCTATTGAGTTATGGTGCTATGGTACTAACCTCAGTGTCAATGAGTAGTTCAGCTTCCAATGCACCAGTTAGTAATTTGTGGCAAAACTATTAAACAGAATGAAAATTAGAAATGAAGCAGTTTTAGAATTTGTCCTATTACAGGATTACAAAATATACTTTACATTTCTTCATAATGATGATAACAATAATTAACAACAAACCACCCATTCAGTTTCTAACTTTAGTGTATTCCATCACAGAATTTGTGGGTAGTCTATATTATACCAGCTTGGGGATCATTGTAGAAGCCATCTGTGGATGGAGCTCATGCACAGCACACACACACAGTGCAGCACACTTGCTAGGGCTTTGAACTGTAAACTGCCAACTCACCGAGTGGTTCTGAGCAAGTCACAAAAAAAGCTGGCACACTTATATCTACTATACTCTACAGCTTGCAAGATGAAAAAAAAATCCAAATAATCTGAAAACTTGAGTGACCAACATTACTACTTTCCTACCACCAACGGTTACAAAATATGAAATGAAAGAATGAAAAGGAGATATTTGTAAGGACAAAAACAAACTACATTAAATCAACAATTTACAAATACCCCATGCTGCAGTGCACCCTCCCACACACAACTTACTATATACAAGACAAATAATAAACAAGCTGCTAATACACTAATAGCAATAAGACAGTGAGTTAATAGTAAAAAAATAAGTCCTTTAAACGTCTGTCCACGGTTTGTTTGTTATTTTCATATTTTTCAAGCAAGATACTGAGCCATACCTCAAATACTGTACGTGAAAAGTCTATGTTTCTTCATTCAGACCAAACCAGGCCCTCTCCCAAATTTACCACAAAGAAAAGGAATCTGTTATCTCTTCATATCTTATGACTTTTGTGAAAATGAACCCTGGTTCAATGGATGGCATCCTGCAGGTGGTTTTTCCAAATCACAAGTGGCCTCAATCAGCCTTCTGTCTGGCACTGATCTTTTTTTCTCCTTATTTGCCACTGCCTTTAAACCTTTGTGATGCCCAGGTTGCCCACAACTGCCAAACTCTTCCTTGAACTTGGGACGTACATAGTCATAGAGTGACAAGGACTAGGGTGAATGTGGACACAAAACAACAAGGGATGGTGCAAAATGCATTTAACAAAAGTGTCCAACTAAATTAAGTACAAAGCTCCTTCAATAAATAAATAATTAAAATCAACAATAAATAATCCATTAGGTTAAAATGAAGGTTTTAAAGAACATCAGAATCAGTTCATTAAAAGTCATGAACATCAGTGTGTCCGTCCTCAACCCCATGTCCTCTGCTCACCCACTGGGTATGCTCAACTGCCAGAGACGAGACACTGGCAACTCTGTTCTGCTCACGTCTCCTCTAACCTCCATCAGTGTCCGTGGTGACTACCAGGCCTTGCTCCCTTGTCCTATCATCATCGGCCATAAGATCACAATGGAGTGATCAGCTCCTGCTGAACACAAGTGGAATACCACTGTACCGCTTTGTGCATTCCCGGCCGCCAAGCTTCCTTACCTTCTTGCACTGCTCCATCTCGAAGCTAACATCATGCTCGCATTGACTCTCTTGATTTTACCTCTGTTTTCTTCTCATTTCTCTGTTTGTTCTAACTCACAGACCCCTTTTACACCCAGTAAGTGCAGGCAGCCAAATGACCTGCGGATCCCTGATGGTGGACAGCAGCGTTAAATGCTTGTGAGTGCATTAACTGCAATTAGTAAATTCCCTCATCAAGAATCTCTGCGGCCACACAGCTTTTCTATCACAGACCTACACTCAGGGGATCTGTGCTGCCTCAATTTTTATATAAAAAAACATACACACTGCCACGGACCACTTACTCACTTCACTACAACCTTATGCTTCCTATATAGCCCTTCTGTCCTTTGACCAAGGCAAGCGTTCCTTCCAGTGCAGTCCAAAGGCTCCTCTTACATAAATGGACTCTTCTGCAGTGTCAGAACACAGAAAACTACAAACAGACACTGACATCAGTAATAGAGTGATTATTCACTTTGTCCTGGATAAAGATAATAATAATAATTCATTTTATTTATAAGGCACTTTACATTTGTAGTAAACTTCAAAGTGATACATAAAAAATTTTAACAAAGACACAGCAAGATAAAAACAAAGATAAAACAATAATAGAGGCAATTTTGTTAATATGCTTTCCTAAATAGAAAAGTCTTTAACTGTTTTTTAAAACAGCCCACAATTTGCTGTGTTCTCAGGTTCTCTGGTAGGGCATTCCAGAGAACTGCAAAGGCTCGGTCACCCACTGTACGAAAGTTGGTCATAGGGGGGCAAAGGCGATAGGTATTTGCAAGATGAAGGTTTCTTGTAGTGGACTGTAATATAAGAAGTTCCTTAAAATATTGTGGAGTATTTCCATGGAGTGAGCAGACAAAGTTTGTATTCAGTACAGAGGTGAATAGGGAGCCAATGAAGTGAACGAATGATTGGTGAAATATGTTCATATTTCTGCACTCTCATTAGGATCCTTGCAGCACTATTTTGGATTTGTTGGAGCTTTTGAAGGCTCTTGCTGGGGATCCCGATAGGGAGTGCATTACAATAGTCCAGCCTGGAGGAGACAAAGGCATGAACCAGCTTTTCAGCGTCACAAAGGGAAAGGCAGAAACAGAGTTTGGCTATATTTCGAAGATGAAAGAATGCAATTATACAGAGGTGGTGGACATGTGCATCAAATGACAAATGGGAGAAAAGGAAATACAATTTATGGAGGAATGAAGTTGATGGAGGGGGTGGGGGGGGGGGGGGGGGGGGTACCAATTAAAAGAGCTTCAGTTTTGGTGCTGTTCAGCTTAAGAAAGTTCTTGGACATCAAAGCCTCAATCTCATCCAAGCAGGAAGAAAGAGTTGATAGAGGTGTAAAAGAAGTTGAATCCAGTCTCACATACAGCTGCGTATTATCCGCTTAGCAATGGAATGAAACTCCATGCCTGTGGATGATGTGACCCAGGGGTAGCATATAGATATCCTTGTGGGACTCCATAGTTGACAGTGTGGGTACGAGATTTAGCATCCCCCTGGGCCACATACTCAGCCCTATCTGTAAGATAGGACTCAAACCACTTCAAAGGAATGCCAGAAAGTCCAATTATATAGTGAAGATGATGGAGGAGAACATTATGATCTACCATATCAAATACAGCTGTGAGATCCAGAAGGATAAGGAGTGATGGAGAGCCCTGGTCAGCGGCCATCAGGAGGTCATTGGTGACTCTGACCAGGGCTGTCTCTGTACTGTGAGAAGATCGGAAACCAGATTGAAATTTTTCAAACAGGTTGAATTTTTTAGGTGATCCTGAAGCTGAACCAAAACAAACTTTTCCAAAACCTTAGACAAAAATGGAAGGTTGGAAATCAGATGATAGTTTGCTAACACTTCAGGATCCAAAGAGGATTTTTTTTAAATGAGGTCTAACTATTGCAGTTTTCAAGACCAGTGGGACTAAGCCGCTCTGAAGAGAGTGATTAATGATATCAGCAATGAGAGGGCTTATGTCTGATACATTAGCTTTTACCAGAGGAGTAGGAAAGGGGTCCAAAGAACACATTGAAGGCCTCATCCTCTGGATGATGCCCTCAACTTCTTTACCTGTAGTACGAAAGAACTGGGAGAGGCAGCCCATTGGTTTTTGAAACATCCAGGGATGGAGGGCTGGAAACAGACAATGAGGAGCAGATGGTGTCTACCTTAGAGGTGTGATATTCAATAAAATGATTACTCTGCTCCTCTGTAAAATTATTATAGGCGTAGGTATAAGGATTGAGTAAATGATTTATCACAGAAAAAAGATGTTTGGAGATTCCAGGTCTGTTATTAATTAAATTTGAATAGTATTGAGATCTACCGGTGGTCAGTGTTCTGGAGTATTATTTTTTTGTGTTCCCGATAAGCTAATCTGTGGACAATTAAACTGGTTTCAACAAAATGCTGCTCGAGGGCTCGCCCAGCTGCTTTCATCTATACTGTATATTCTGCCGTTCTTTATTATATTCTGTAAGTGCTTTGAGCATGGGAAAGGCGCTATATAAATAAAATGTATTATTATTATTATTAAAGCTCACTTGTAAACCACGGGGCAGATTTTACAAAAGAGACCACTCGTGATTTAACTGGAGCATGGGTCTCAAGAATGTTCTGGAGCCCATTGTTGTAATAATCAACTAATTCACCAGCAGAAGAAAGATGAGGGGCAATAAAGAAGTTCTTAATGTCAGCATTTAAATCAGTCAGATTTATTTTTTTCAGGCTCCTGAAGTGGATACAGCATTGTGGTTTAGTGTATAGTGAATATGTATGTAAATCCATTGAGACAATTTTGTGATCAGAAACACCCAGATCAAATACTTGGAGGTCAGAGATAAGGACTGAGTAAGTAATGACTAAACTGAGGTATGGCCCTTGTTGTGATTTGGGTTCATGACATGCTGCCTCAGATTTAGGCAGTCCAGAAGCTCTAAGAGCTGGACAGCAGAGTAACTGGAAGGTGTGTCCAAATTGGAAGATATGTGCAAAATATATAATATACTGTCCTGGGATTAAACTAGTGTCCCTGGAGCTGTGATCCTCTACTACTGTGCCCATAATGATAATAATGATACTAATAATAATCTATCCATCCAAGTCAGTGGGTTGTTCAATAGCAATAATTTTATAAATAATAATAATAAAGGTAAAAATCATTTTAACAATAACAACAACTTGGGTGGCAGCCTCTAATGTGCTGTCTGTTTGTTTTTTGACATTTCTTCTGTAATAGTTTAAAGAACTGGATCTAAAAAGTATTGACCACACTGATGCAAGTAAGCAGGATGTGAAGAAATGAAAGAGAAAACCTTTGATGTAAAGAAATGTCAACCGTTCTCTGAAGAGGAATGAAACAGATGCAATAGAGTGACCCGGCATGTCCAGCAATCACTTTGTGAATGGAGGGTGTGTGAAGCACTTCATCACAATTTTGTAGTCTGAAATCATAAAGTGTACGATGCGTTTCATTTGTTAGCATTATACAGGTAAACAGCGTTCTTATAATTCTTTTCTCCTAAGTCAAATGAGACCTAAAATGTGGACATTTTTAACATTAGGAAACTTCCAAATTAACTAGTACTGTATTTAGTTCAATATAGTAACTTTTTTATTAATAGTATGTTGTGTTAATCAAGCTTAAACCTATTATGAATATATAATGATCTCTTCAGAATTACCAGTCTTACTCTTTGAACTAAAGATCAGTACAGAGGATACCACTGGGTAATTTGTCTGTGGAATTGAAATGATTAAGAATGCCCTAGTGTGATTCAGGACGCCATCATGTTACTCGACTTCTAGTCATTAAGTATGTCAGACTTATCGAGTGCAGCTTCTGATCTTGACGTTGGACCATGTCAATTTACACAACAGAAAATCGCTGAACATATAAAATTTAATGATATCTGGCACAGTCATATTCACCCGCTGTTTGTGACATGCAATAACCTGCTGCCAGACAGAGCCAGTGTTGTACAAAGGGCTAACATATACAGTTGTGGTACATAAAATAGAAGACATCACAAAGATAAGCTTCCCTTCTGTTAGTGAGGACCAAAACGCACATGTTTCATTTTCCTTGTCGCTGCATTCTGTGCATTATACTGAGCATTCATTGATTATCAGCTCTCATGCACACAGGGCCTGCCACTACGACTGAAGATAAAACAGGTTTGATTTTGTCGGATCAGTCACAGATTAGTTGGTGTCAGTCACCTGGTATGTCACAGCATATGTCTGGTCTTCACAGGATGGTGACTCCCTCCATCTCATTAGGATTATAATGAATGAAGGCTATGACTGAAAATTATTTGACAACTGAGGATGGAATGACCAGCTTGGAATAAGGTTAACACACATACACATTCACACAGGGCCAGTTAGTGTTATTAGCTCAACTAGCATGTGTGTCTTTGTGATGTCGGAAACCTAGGTAAACACCAAGAATACATACACGAATGTGTTCTGCGATATACTGGCACCACGTCCACAGCTGGATCCAGCCTCAAGCCTGATGCTGCCCTGATGGGCTGTGCTCTTCAGCAACACTATATTAGGGTAAGTGGCTATGGAAAATGTCTGACTCAGTAAGTGAACAGATGAATGAATGCCCTTATGTTACGTATCTTGTATCATTTGTTGAATCTGAGAATATTTCTGGCACCCAGTAGTCTTCTGTTTGTGACAACACTTGAAGCCTTAGATAGAGATAAAGTAAAATTAAAGACCTCAGCCACACTGCATAGCTGCATTTCTTGTTCCTTCCTACAGGGCCATTGGGACTCATACCAGTAGATTCAGGGACAGTTATATATATAGTGAAGGAACACATTTATGGATAGGTGTCCCAGCCTGGGCTGATACCATTCCCTGAACTGGTAGGCAGGCCAATATGCCTGAACAATGTAAGGAGTCTCAATCTCAGAAATACAGTGCATCCGGAAAGTATTCACAGCGCATCACTTTTTCCACATTTTGTTATGTTACAGCCTTATTCCAAAATCGATTAAATTCATTTTTTTCCTCAGAATTCTACACACAACACCCCATAATGACAACGTGAAAAAAGTTTACTTGAGATTTTTGCAAATTTATTAAAAATAAAAACATTGAGAAAGCACATGAACATAAATATTCACAGCCTTTGCCATGAAGCTCAAAATTGAGCTCAGGTGCATCCTGTTTCCCCTGATCATCCTTGAGATGTTTCTGCAGCTTAATTGGAGTCCACCTGTGGTAAATTCAGTTGATTGGACATGATTTGGAAAGGCACACACCTGTCTATATAAAGTCCCACAGTTGACAGTTCATGTCAGAGCACAAACCAAGCATGAAGTCAAAGGAGTTGTCTGTAGACCTCCGAGACAGGATTGTCTCGAGGCACAAATCTGGGGAAGGTTACAGAAAAATTTCTGCTGCTATGAAGGTCTCAATGAGCACAGTGGCCTCCATCATCCGTAAGTGGAAGAAGTTCGAAACCACCAGGACTCTTCCTAGAGCTGGCCGGCCATCTAAACTGAGCGATCGGGGGAGAAGGGCCTTAGTCAGGGAGATGACCAAGAACCGAATGGTTACTCTGTCAGAGCTCCAGAGGTCCTCTGTGGAGATAGGAGAACCTTCCAGAAGGACAACCATCTCTGCAGCAATCCACCAATCAGGCCTGTATGGTAAAGTGGCCAGACGGAAGCCACTCCTTAGTAAAAGGCACATGGCAGCCCACCTGGGGTTTGCCAAAAGGCACCTGAAGGACTCTCAGACTATGAGAAAGAAAATTCTCTGGTCTGATGAGACAAAGATTGAACTCTTTGGTGTGAATGCCAGGCGTCACGTTTGAAGGAAACCAGGCACCGCTCATCACCAGGCCAATACCATCCCTACAGTGAAGCATGGTGGTGGCAGCATCATGCTGTGGGGCTGTTTTTCAGGGACTGTGAGACCAGTCAGGATAAAGGGAAAGATGACTACAGCAACGTACAGAGACATCCTGGATGAAAACCTGCTCCAGAGTGCTTTAGACCTCAGACTGGGGCGACGGTTCATCTTTCAGCAGGACAACGACCCTAAGCACACAGCCAAGATATCAAAGGAGTGGCTTCAGGACAACTCTGTGAATGTCCTTGAGTGGCCCAGCCAGAGCCCACACTTGAATCCGATTGAACATCTCTGGAGAGATCTTAAAATGGCTGTGCACCGACGCTTCCCATCCAACCTGATGGAGCTTGAGAGGTGCTGCAAAGAGGAATGGGCGAAACTGGCCAAGGATAGGTGTGCCAAGCTTGTGGCATCATATTCAACAAGACTTGAGGCTGTAATTGCTGCCAAAGGTGCAACGACAAAGTATTGAGCAAAGGCTGTGAATACTTATGTACATGTGATTTCTCAGTTTTTTTATTTTTAATAAATTTGCAAAAACCTCAAGTAAACTTTTTCCATGTTGTCATTATGGGGTGTTGTGTGTAGAATTCTGAGGAAAAAAATGAATTTAATCCATTTTGGAATAAGGCTGTAACATAACAAAATGTGGAAAAAGTGATGCACTGTGAATACTTTCCGGATGCACTGTATATGCCTCCCCAAACCGCTGGATGGCCATATTCCTGGGCTTCACGACCCATTCCCATAACTGCAAGACATCATGGGATTTGTAGTACCGTGAGGCAACCCTGCTGGGGTCCATTGGTGCCACCAGATAGTACTACAGGGAGTTACGCTCCTCGCTTTAGGAACTTCTGATTAACCCAGAAGCATGTACTTCCATTACCGAACTACTCCCAGGTCCAAGATAAAAAAAGCTGCTTGACCTCACTCAAGTTAAGTCAGAGTCAGGATGAATAGGGCAAAACCAGTGGGAGGAAGAGAAGTCTGGAGAGGAATTTAAAGGAGAAGAAAGAACAAAGAGAATTCAGTGGCCATTATGTGATTCTTTGCTTACAAAAAGGTATTTGGAAAAATAAATGATCTTTTACTTGATCCCATGACTGTGTGCATGTCAGTTGTATCTGGGTTTGGGACTCAATGGCTCCTCTGTCGTCCACAATATTTATATAAAAGTTTACTCTTTTCCCATCAGTCTACACTCAATAACCCATAATGATAAAGTAAAATCATGTTTTCAGAAAGGTTTGCAAATTTATTACATTTCAAAAACTGAAATCTCTCATTCATATTTAGACCTTTTGCTGTGGCACTCACAATTGTGGTCTGGACCAACCTGTTTGCTTTGCTTTCATGCTTTCTGAATCCTCTGTATGCTTCATTCTATGTATAGTTTGTTTGTGTTTGTGTGTATCTTTTGCTTGTGTTGTATTATTGCCATTGACATTGAAGTTAGAATCGCAAAAATGCATCTTCAGCAGTAACAGGCTGATCCAGCACTTTGCATGAGATGTTTTCAGAAGGTAGAACAACTTTTTTTAAGGCCTTTGTTGTTCATTAAGTAAGTAATTTAAAGGTTGCATGGACTGTAATAAAATTTTTTAACAAACCCAATAAATTATACATATATATTATTATATATTGTAGAGGGCAGCACGATGGCGCAGTGGTAGCGCTGCTGCCTTGCAGTTAGGAGATCCGGGTTCGCTTCCTGGGTCCTCCCTGCGTGGAGTTTGCATGTTCTCCCCGTGTCTGCGTGGGTTTCCTCCAGGCGCTCTGGTTTCCTCCCACAGTCCAAAGACATGCAGGTTAGGTGGATTGGCGATTATAAATTGGCCCTAGTGTGTGCTTGGTGTGTGGGTGTGTTTGTTTGTGTGTGTCCTGCGGTGGGTTGGTACCCTGCCCGGGATTGGTTCCTGGCTTGTGTCCTGTGTTGGCTGGGATTGGCTCCAGCAGACCCTGTGTTCGGATTCAGCAGGTTGGAAAATGGATGGATGGATATATTGTAGAAAGTATATACAGTCATGCCTGGTACTTTGAACATCATCTGTTGTGAGTCATCATCATGTTTACATTACATCATGTGTATTTGTTGTTTAAGTTTAGTAAAATAGATATTGTTTAGGGTCTGGGAACAGATTAATTCACTTTCCATTATTTCTAATGGGGAAAATTGATTCAGAGTTTAAATGGCCTCCTGAAACAAATTAAATTTGAAGTATGAAGCACCTCTATGGTCCAACAGTTGTTCAGTTCAAGACCAGCTGACCTCCACCCTCCACTTCTAGAACTTTTATAATACACAGACAAGTGACAGAAATAGAAAAGTCCAGGGATACTTTACTACTTTTAAGAAGTGGTAAAGGTATTGAAGCAACCCTGTGGTGGACTAGTGCCCCCACCAGGAACTGTTCCTGCTTTATGCCCCATGACTGCTGGGATAGGCTCCAGCTTCTCCATGATCTGGATAAGTGGGTTTTGGAAATGGATAGATAGATAGATAGATAGATAGATAGATAGATAGATAGATAGATAGATAGATAGATAGATAGATAGATAGATAGATAGATAGATAGATAGATAGATAGATAGAAGCTCCAACTGACCAGACAGGCACCCAAGACTGCAACATAAATTGTTGGAGCAGGTCTGTCTCAGACATCACCCTGTGTTGATGGAATGTGTAACCTCATTAGGAGACTGACTGGCCAAAAATTAAAACAGGATCCAGGATACCAAAAAAGTAGAAAATATTCCTAACAAAACTAATAAACAAAATGCAATAACAATAGTTAAAATGTAATGCAGAAAATGACAAGTATCACTGCTGCAGCTTATCTATCAGAATTAGAACAATGAGGCTGCAACCTTTTTTAAAATGTGGTTAGTCATCAATGCAACTTCAGTGACCACCAGCAGATGGCAGTAGCTCCTTGAGAGATACACAGGATAGCAAGCAGCTCATGCTAAACAGCTGATGCATGTAGGAGGAGGAGAAAGTACTTTTTAACGTGTGTTATATATGTAAATAAGAAATTAATTTTATTTATATTGTTCATATTTCAAAGACATTCTTGCACTCCTTTGAGTTTTGTGAATTAATGTTAATGTATTCATTCATATTACATAGCATTTAGTAGGTAGATAGATAGATAGATAGATAGATAGATAGATAGATAGATAGATAGATAGATAGATAGATAGATAGATAGACACTTTATTAATCCCAAGGGGAAATTCACAATGTATGGAAATAGTAGTAATAGTAATATAGAAATAATAGAATAATAGTAATACTGTAGAAATAGTATGGAAATAGGCAAGAATGGTAACATCATTGCAATGCAACATAGTTGTTAGGAACATTCCATGATGTTATGGCCATAAATATATAATAATAAACATAACATAAAAACAGAAATCACTTCACTACAACACTATATGCAAAGGCAGAGGCTGACAATACAACACATGTAACCCGATACATAAACCAGTGTGGCAGCCTATACAATGCTTGGTGCGTTACTCATAAAGGTAAAAGCATAAGCCAGTCCTGGTCAGGGCACCAGCTGGGGTGTAAAGTGAATAAAAATTTTGACTGATGAGATTCATCTGCTGTAGGATGGAAATTACTAAGGTGACAAGTGGCTTCTGTTTGAAGTGACGTGAAACATTTTCTTTGTGGTGATAACCCAAATAAGTGTGTTTTTGATTATTTGACCTAAGCTGTAATCTTTCTGTGATTCAGTAAATGTTATTCCTTTAAATATAAATCCACCAAATTGTGAGATTTCGGGAGATGGTGTTTTTTTTATAAGAATGGGCTGGTGGGCATAGTGGTAAGTAAAGTCAGGTGGGAGCCGTTGTCCTTGATTCAGGTTGATACCGTCTAAAATATGGGGGAAACAGACAAGCATGTGATTCTGCTTTACTGTCCCTTTAATTTAATTAATGTAAGCTCATCTAAATGGTCGCATTCTTGACTATCCATATATACACATTGGTAGATTAAATATGACTAGATATTCAGTGAGAATCTTTTAGTGTTAGGCTTTTTATGAATTAGTGAGTTTGGCATATTTTAGGATGAGTAGCCATTTAAAATCCCATTCTGTTAACTGTATTCTAATTATCTACAAGTTTATCTGGGCAGAGTTGAAGTTATGGACACGTGTAATTTTATGCTTCTCATGCCACGGCATCCAACACCCATAGGCAACATAATTGACTCCACTTTCCTCCCACTGTCCAAAGATACGCAGGTTAAGTAAACTGGTGACGCTAAATTTCCCCTAGTGTGTGTTTGGTGTGTGTGTGTGTGAGTGTTCACCCTGTGATGGACTGATGCCCTGCCCAGTGTTTATTTCCATCTTGCGCCCTACGCACCCTGTTCATAACATGACATTACATGAGAATGTAATTGAGTTTCTCCCCTCATTACTTCTTTAGCTGCAATGGCCAGTGATGACTTCAATTCTGATCTCCAGAACAAGCTGTCGGTAACTGTGAGGAGGCCACTGAGGAGACCACATACAGGAAAGATTCCCTGAGTGTTTAAGGCTTGTGCTGAGTTTTGTGAATCCTCTGTCACCTGTTTAGTCTGTCACTAAGGCTGCTAAATGTGCCGCTGCAGTGGAAAACATCCTGAGTTGTTCCTGTTCACCTAATGACTACAGACCAGTGACACTTACATCTCACATCATGAAGACCTTTGGGAGGCTGGTTCTGGACTATATACGTCCTCTTATGGTAGATCACATAGAGTGGAGGATACAGTTCTTTGTCTGTTCCACAAGGCTTATTCTCACCTGGTACAAAGCTGGCAGCACTGTGAGGATTGTGTGTTTTGATTTCCCCAGTGCCTTTAGTACTATCCAGCCATCCTTGTTAAGGGGTAAGCTAGGAAGTATGCAGGTGGATGAGTCCATGTTGTCCTGGATAATGGACTATCTGTCAGGCAGACCACAGTTTATGTGGATGAAGGACTGTGTTTCTGATATGGATGTGAGTAACACTGGTGCACCACAAGGAACAGTCCTGTCTCTGTTTCTCTTCACCCAGTACACCTGGGACAATACATATAACACCAGGTTGTGTGACTTGCAGAAATGTTCTGATGATTCTGCACATAAGGGGTGTGTTGTTGACAAGGGCAATGACACAGAATATAGGAGTAAGGTGAAGAAAGAATTATCTACAACATAACACCAACAAAAACAAGAAAATGGTCATTGACTGTTATTGCACCAAAGAGCCTCTACACCCGGTCACTACTCAGGGAGTGGATGTAGAGGTGGTCTACTGCTGCAAGTACCTGGGGCTCCACATCAATGATAGACTGGACTGGTCTCATAATACAGAGAAACTAAATAAGAATACAGAGAAACTAAATAAGAAACGGCAGAGCAGGTTCTTTTGTTCCTTAAGAGACTGCGCTCCTTTAAAGTGAGTAGTGACATCCTTTGCATATCCTATAACTCTCTAATGACCACTGCATATTTGTACAGTGTAGTGTGCTGGGCTGGTAACATCACTTCAAGAGGTGCTTAAGTTATGGGATGCACACTTGACACCCTAGAGGTAGTAGCAGAGGAGAGAATGAAAGCAAAACTTGGTGCCATTATGAATAATGCTGCACATGTGCTAACACTGAGTACTTTAGCCAACAGATGTGTGTCAAGAAACGCAACTGGTGCTCCTTTATTGAAAATGCCAGCAAAATGCTGCACTGTGAGTGACAAGTCAGAAGTTTTAGTTTTCTTTCTTTGCAGTCATTCTGGTATCTATCTATCTATCTATCTATCTATCTATCTATCTATCTATCTATCTATCTATCTATCTATCTATCTATCTATCTATCTATCTATTGTGACAGATAGGGGGCGCTCTCACTCCCTTGAACCCTCAGACACCACGCCAGACACCAGGTAAAAGTCCAATAATTGACTTTATTACAATAATTCGGTGCACAAAGCACCCTCCTCTCCACAATACTCATATAACTACACAATACTACAATAATCTATAATCAAACAATCCTCCACTCTCCCAGATGCGTTGCCACCCTTCCACCCAGCTCAGCTCAACTCTGGGATCTCCCACAGTCCTTTATACATAATCCTGAACCCCTGTCCATGTGACTTCTTAGCACTTCCGGGTCAGATCCAAAAGTCTTCTTTTCATCCCGGAAGTACGTCGGTCTTGTTGTTCATGTGACGCACTTCTGGGTTGTATGCGAAAGTCTCTCTGCTCCTCCCTGCAGCGCCTTCTAGGGGCCCCTGTGGTATCCAGCAGGGTTGTGGAAGAAAACTCCAATGTCCATAATTCCCTGCTGGCATTCGGGACACCTCCATGTTGCAGGGAGGGCTCCATCTGGCGGCCTGGGGGTATTGGCTGGGATGAAAGGCCAGCCATATCCCACACTATCTATCTATCTATCTATCTATCTATCTATCTATCTATCTATCTATCTATCTATCTATCTATCTATCTATCTATCTATCTATCTATCTATCTATCTGTTTTTTAAAAGGAAAACCTTTCTTCGATAGAACTAGCATGTAAGGCACCACAAAGTGATTCTCTCACACATTCTTTCTAATGAAAGCAGCATACCCATGATTTATGCATGTAAAGATCACCTGCCCACACAAAATCTTCATATCACTGTAGTAGAGTAACTGTACCTTCAGTAGGATAAGAAATGTGTCCACTTTTCCACCAGATCTAAAGATTAAATTAGTGGAATACACATTGGAGTCACCCGAAGATGGTAATGCAGAACATCATTGAGTCGCAATTGTAGACTAGTAGTTAAAAAGATGCAGGGTAACCCTCAACACACCAAGCCAATTCAGAGCCACAACTTAATTTCATTTGTACGATGATTTGTATTCTTTACCAAATATAAGAAAGAGTTCTGTATTTTATATTATTGTTCATCATGGCAGCAAGGAGTGGCAACGTGTTACATTCTGGTCAGACAATACCTGACAATACTTTGAGGCTGCAGTGCTAACCATTGCACCACCATATCACCCATCATTTTAAAATCCCAGTAGAAATTATTTTTATGATATATAAATAGTAATTGAAGCGACATTGAAGTAATTGTATGGCTTATGAAAGACTTCTATTTCAGTTGTTGTCAGCCAGAAGGGAAGCACGCGGTTTTGTTTTTGTTGGACTGCTTTGTTCTATAAAGGAGACATCAGTAGACCACTGTTACTTAATATGTCATGTGGATTTACCAGAGGGGTTGATGCAGCTGATATTAATCTTTATACATTTGAATTCTTAAATACGAAACAATGAGAAAAAAAGATGTAGGCCTATCATTTTTCCCCAGGGCAGAACTGCTCTGAGAATAAAATTAATTTCATGAAAGGATCACTGCTGAACTGCTGGAGGTGATCTGCCAGCCCAAGAAACAACAGTTGAGGCCATATTGTATCAGACCTGGCTCGAAAACAGAACAGAATATTTAAAGTTGACAATATTATTAACAGAAATTATTTGACACATTATATATTTACCCTCCTCGCCTCATATAACATTCACTAAATGTTATAATTCACTAAACCAAACTTTTCTATTTCTCCCCACTTTATGCAAGCTTCCACACAATTAAGACACAGGTGCTTTTTATATCACTTTTGAGCCCTGAGTCTGAATACTGGCCGAGCTATTGTGTGGAGTTTACAATTGTTTTTACCTGATTATTCCTTCCATATTTCAAACACATGTAGTTTAGGTTAACTGAAGACCCAAAACTAAGATGATTAGATTTTCAAAGTCTCAAAACGGGACACTTGTGTATAGGCTGATCAGATTGGATACCCCATGCAATACTGCGCATCTTGGAAAAATGCACATGAAATTGTGAAAAAGTCAGTGGGCTGGATGGGGAGAAGGGAGGGATCCTAAAAGCGGGACAAACAAGACATTCTATTCAACTCAGGAAGCAAAGCGTGAAACCGGGGCTGTCCCAGTCAAACTGGGATGTCTGTTCACTCTACGTAAACTGACCTTGAATTGGTGAGTGTGTGCATTCATTATGATAGGCTAATAGCCCACCCAGCTATACACTCAGTGTTGGCTCCCACCGTCTTGTACTGGTTTAGAAGGTGTGAGTGCCACATGAGATGGACGGGCATCCCTACCATGAGAAGGGAAGGTTCCTTACCTGGATGGGAGGCCACAACTGGATGGACAGGCATTCTGACTGAGAGAGAGAAAGATAGCTTAACCCAAGCCAAGGGGATGGATGAACATCCCAGCCAATAGAAGGGATGATTTCCCAAGCAAATGGACAGGCACCCAGACCAGGCACATGTGTAACACCCTCCCTGGCCGAAATAAAAGAAGACAGGGAAGGATTGTCTCTGAGGGGTGTTTTTTTCCCCCGAGGCGCTAGATGGCAGCAGCCCTCCATATCGGTGCCAATTTGGGAACCAGCAGGGAATGCTGGGGACTGTGGGTGCCACCAAAGGGCACTGTAGGGAGAGGTGCTCCCCAGTATATGGGACTTCCGTATGACCTGGAAGTAGTTCCATCGGACAGTCGACCTGGCACCGGAAGTACTCCTTAATAAAAGGGGCCTCACCCCCTTGTCCAAGCAAGTTGGAGCTGGGAGTAAGGAAGGCAACACTCGACTGGAGGAGGGCAGTGCGGTGGTGAGAGGAGAGGAACTGTGAGGAGAAGTGGATTGTGAAGCCAGATTGTGTTTTTTGTCAATTTTGGAGGTATTGTGTATATTAAAGACTCCTTTATTTGAACCTGGAACTGTGATTATGTGATCGTGTATGGGATTTGGGGCTCGCTGACAGCCCAGTTCCATCACAAGGGTATGATGATGGATGTGCCACATTAGAACTTTACAAGTTAGCTTGGTCTTAGGTTTTCCTGTTTTTTTATAGATTCCACACAGTTTATATTACAAAAACCATAAAAATTTGCCATATATGGAAAAATTGTTTATTATATTTTGTAGCTTTTTCTGCTATATTAATCTACCATTTTCAGGTCAGTTACAATATTTAGCATCTCTGTTCCCACTTCAATAAATCATGCAAAAACTGTCAGTGAGCAAAAGCCAATCTGTGATCGCCTAGGGCAAAATCTGCCGGGCAGTCAATTTTATTATATATGACATTTTTTCAAGAATGCCCACAATCCCAAGATATTTGACAAGTAGATAATCCACATACATTTATTTTATAGTTGGAGCTCAAGCAGATTTAGTGACTTGATCAAGTTCGTGACATGCATTAGAGGCAGGAACTGAACTGGCAGCCTTGTGCTGTGGGGTCCATTATGGTCTGTAACCCAACAATCTGTTTAAAAATGAAGAGAACAAATATTTTAACAATCTGTTTGACGTGAAGGTGCCATAAATCTGTAATCTTAGGTTTTTGCCCTGATCTGATTATTAATGTAATAAGATTACCAATGCCATGTTTACTTGGCCTGTTCTCATAAGCAGCATTTTTATGGTCATGTAGCCTTTACTTGCTTGGCTCAGTGACATTGGCTTACTTTTTTCCCCCACCTTTCAGTTCCCAGAAGTCTTTTCAGTGTTATGCATGGTGATTTGCCCTCAATGAAAATAAAAACAAAAACATTACAAAAATTACCATCTAAATGGCGATGTTTTACTGTTCTTACTGCAATTTACCATAGTCATTTCACAGTTGCCACTTAAAAGTCTGCCACCAAAATGCAGATTTTCTCTGGATAATTGTATATAATTGTCACACTTAAACAAATGTACTTGCTAATGTAATGTAAAAATGTACTTTTAATATTCTCTGGGGTATATAGAACAAAAATAGAGTTGTAGTGTAACAGAGTTTGCTTCCCCAGCTCTAAATTTTTAATGCTTGCTACTGAAGCTCATTAAACACATGGCAACACAGTATTTAAAGAACTGCTTTTGATCATCAGGGCTATCATTGTGTGTATGTATATCTAATAAATTGTATGTGTGATCCATTAGTTAACTGAATCTGATGGGGCAAATGTCTACCCCCACCTAGTCTAAAGGATTTCCTTCAAAAATAAAGAATAAACAGAAGAACATAGATTAATGCAAAAACAATTTAACTGAAAACAAAAAAGTCAGTGTTTATGAGCCTAAAGTATGAGGTTTACGTTCATCAGTCCTGTGAAGTGCCTATCACACTGGCCCACAAGGTTGTATCTTGGTGTGTCTCTTCCTGCTCATTCCTACCACCCGTTCTCTTTGTTCTTTGGCCCCTCTTCCTCTCCCCAGTTGTGCTTTTGCCAGCTCTAATCCACCCAGTTCTAAGTACACTTGGCTGGCGACCAGAAGGAGCTTTTACACCCCTGCCAAGAACCACTTCAAAGAAGAAGAATGACATTGGGAACTCATGAGGCTATCCTTCTAGAATCTCCCTAGGGGGTTCCATGTTTTCTTGTAATTCTGAGCCCTATTTTTCATTTCAAGGCACAGGCCTAGCCCAGGCCACCTGTCTATCCTGAGATGGGGCAGGTACTCACATGTAATGCACCAGACCTCCCTGCTGCCACTTACTGGACTGATCTGCATTGTTGCCTCAGAAGTGACCATCTCTGGGGCTCTCTTCATAATATTGGGGCAGAACACCCACCACGTTGTCACTGTCAGGGCCGTGAGGAACAATTTTTTGGTAAGGGGTTCTGCATACTACAAAGACTATACACTATACATACTGTAGGAGACGGCCGGCAGCTCATCCTGGCTGGGACGCCCCTGAAGTGGAAGGAATGGGGAAAGCAGCTGCTTTGGGTCACTGACTCCCCCATGATGCTAGTTGGCAGCTTCCCTGCAGCATAGCAGTGCCCCGGGTCCCAGCAGGGTACCATGGGATCCTGAGTTCAGCTTCACAGCCCTGTTGGATGCTGTGGCTTCTGCCAGGATATACGCTGCTGGAAGACTCCAAAGTCACCAGGACGGAAGCACAGAAGTACTTCTGGACTGAAGAAAAAACAAATTCTCCGTCTGACCCGGAAGTGCCAGCAAGTCACATGGACGGAAGAGTAGAAGCACTTCCAGGTGAAAGACTATATAAAGGACTGTTGGAGACCCAGCAAGGGTGCCGGAAGTCGGGAAGTGTGTGCCAGAGCTTGCTGGGAGGAGTGGGGGAGAAAATATTGTGTTTAATTATAGTATTATTGATTATTGCCTATTTATTGTGGTGGAGGTGCTTTGAGCACTGTACAAGAAGGAAAAGAAAATTAAACTTCTTGGTGATTTTATCATGTGTCCTGCGTCTGAGAGAGTCCATTCTCTTACAATACATAATTCACATAGGTCTTTAATGACCAACATACAAAACAAAGTGGGAGAAACGAGTTTCCATGTTTAGCCCTACTAAAGCAATGGACGTCATTTAATTTATTTATTTGTTTAAAAAATTAATTAAATTAAAAATACAAACTCAGCAGGCTTAGTTTTTTGTTAAGTCTGCAGACTCTTTTGTGAAACCTCCAATAAACTTTGTGGAGGCTCTGAGGCTAGGGATCTGCAATGGCAATCGGAAGGTTCGAATCCGCACTATATAAATGCAAAGAATTATTAAACTTTACCTGCTGTTCAGTTGAGTAGACATAGTGGCAGCTCAGTACTGTAACTGCCTGATGTTTGTATCGCTCGATTAGCCAAATATTCTTTCCAAACTTAAATGATTCCTCATCAACAACATTCTGCTCAGGTATGTAGACTGTAATGATTCTCTCTATCAGTGTGTCAACTTTCAAAAAGAATTTCTCACCACTGCACAAAGTAACACATCCCAAAATGCAACCAAACGGACACATTTTTCAGTCGTGATCTGTTGTTCTCAAGGCATTTCAGATGATCATTTTGTTGACCTGCACCTCTCAATCTTGCCTTCTGAATGCAAAGAAAGCCTGCCGTTCGTCAGACCTTTTCAGCAGCCTGGATTTTGTGTTCACTCAGTGCCGGCACAACCCAGACATGGACCCAACTGCAAGTAAACACAAAGTCCCTAACTAACTCTAACAAGGCAGTACACATACACAAGTAATAGCAAAAACAAATGTGATAATAAACTGAACTTGATACTTACTCGTATTAGTCTACCAGTTATTTAAAAAACAAACACATGGGCTTATCTTACAACTTGAATCATGAAAAATAGACATGTTTAGATCTAGAATAGTCTTACCATTGTCTAGGCCAGTGATTCCCCAACTTTTTTTTAGCTACAGACCGGGCAGTGCATGGGTAACATTTCCATGCATTCTGAAATGGCGTCGGAGTTTACTGTTTCAGCAAAGTCATCATCTTTGTGTGCTTCATCATCACTAGAAGTAGAATCTACAAATAATGCTATCACTGCCTATGTCTAAATACCTGTCATTAACACAACAAATTGCTTTCTTCTTCATGAACTTCACTTTCTGACAGTCCGTATTTCGCATGTCCTGTTGCCGCAAGCACCGCATCAACACCGACTCTTTATTGAAGAGAAGGAAACTCGTGCAGGCAGTGTGTGTGCGAGTGACTAGTGTTGGATGAGTTACAGTATGTCCAAGCAATAACAACAGTGGGGTTAAAAAGGACACAATCTACCAGTCTAAAGGCAGGGATACTTTTGTTAAAAACAAAGAACAAATATTTCTTCATACAAGTTAATACATTTTGTGTCCCTCTTTCAGAACTCTGGCTGTACTAATACTAGATAATTGCCCCTCTTCCTCCATCTTTGGTCACCAGCACCATTACCCCTGGCTGGGGTTCACATCGTAGTTTTATGTACTGTATATCTTGTTCATATTTGGATCCTTGTCTAGTTTTAATATTACCTTCATTTATTATGTTCTTTGTTTTCTATGCCTGTGCTAAGTTCCATGTGTACTTTGGGTGGTCCCCCATGTGGCGGGGCCTCCTGCCAATCACCACCAGGAACTGCCCTCAACCCTATAAATCCAGAGGGTCTCCTACAGTTTTTGGAGGCTCATTTGTAATGCTCTTTGAAGTTTTTGTTGAGTTATTGGTTTGCTATTGTGCTTAATGTGATTGATTAGATTTTCAACCACTTTGCTCCGTCTTTTAACCACTGTTTGGATTCTTGTATTGGTACTTTGTTCACCAGCTCCTTTATGCTTGTTATGCTCTTCAAGTCATTTTGTTTTAATAATTTGTTTTTTAATTTATACAGATTCTGCATATGCCCTCTTATCTAGCCAGGGGTTTGATGGTAAATACCTCTGTTAACTGTTGGGACTTATGTGCATTGGGGCTCCTAGTTCACAACATGGTGGTCCATTTGTATTCAGAGTGTCTTACAGCCTGTCTTCTGTTCTGCCAATGCAGGAGTCAAGACAGGGGATTCTCAGACCTTCCCTGAACCCAAAATAAAGCTCTGGGAACGATGCCACATCGTTTGATGGAAATGAAAATTATCAACCTACAGAGGGCTGAATACTAACCCCCCCCCCCCCCCCCCCCTGAAAATCAAAGTGAAAAATTGATGCGGCAGGTCAGTCCATTTTGCCGAACTCAAACTTGTACTCAGTAGTTTGTATGGCCCCCACATGCTTGTATGAATGCCTGACAACGTCGGGGCATGCTCCTAATGAGATGAAGGATGGTGTCCTGGGGGATCTCCTCCCAGATCTGGACCAGGGCATCACTGAGCTCCTGGACAGTCTGAGGTGCAACCTAGCAGCGTTGGATGGACCAAAACATAATGTCCCAGAGGTGTTCTATTGGATTTAGGTCAGACGAGCGTGAGGGCCAGTCAACGGTATCAATTCCTTCATCCTCCAGGAACTGCGTGCATATTCTCACCACATGAGGCTAGGCATTGTCGTGCACCTGGAGGAACCCAGGAACCACTGCACCAGCATAGGGTCTGACAATGGGTCCAAGGATTTCATCCCGATATCTAATGGCAGTCAAGGTGCCGTTGTCTAGCCTATAGAGCTCTGTGCATCCCTCCATGGATATGCCTCCCCAAACAATCACTGACCCACCACCAAACCGGTCATGCTGAACGATGTTACAGGCAGCATAACGTTCTCCACGGCTTCTCCAGACCCTTTCACGTCTGTCACATGTGCTCAGGGTGAACCTGCTCTCATCTTTGAAAAGCACAGGGCGCCAGTGGTGGACCTACCAATTCTGTTATTTTATGGCAAATGCCAATCAAGCTCCACGGTGCCGGACAGTGAGCACAGGTCCCAGTAGAGGATGTCGGGCCCCCAGGCCACAATCATGAAGTCTGTTTCTAATTGTTTGGTCAGAGACATTCACACTAATGGCCTGCTTGAGGTCATTTTGTAGGGTTCTGGCAGTGCTCATCCTGTTCCTCCTTGCCCAAAGGAGCAGATACCGGTCCTGCTGATGGGTTAAGGACCTTCTACGGTCCTGTCCAGCTCTCCTAGAGTAACTTCTTGTCTCCTAGAATCTCCTCCATTCCCTTGAGACTGTGCTGGGAGACACAGCAAACCTTCTGGCAATAGCACGTGTTAATGTGCCATCCTAGAGAAGTTGGACTACCAGTGCAACCTCTGTAGGGTCCAAGTATCATCTCATGCTACCAGTAGTGACACTGACCATAGCCAAATGCAAAACTAGTGAAGAAACAAAAAAGATAAGGAGGGAAAAATGTCAGTGGCCTCCACCTGATAAACCATTCCTGTTTTGGGGGTTGTCTCATTGTTGCCCCTCAAGTGCCCCTGTTGTTAATTTCTTTAACACCAAAGCAGCTGAAGCAGATTAACAACCCCCTCTGCTACTTAACTGATCAGATCAATATCCCAGAAGTTTCATTGACGTGATGCTATATTCTGATTAAAAAGTGTTTCTTTAATTTTTTTGAGAAGTATATATATACATTATTATATACATTTTTGTTCTAAAGCTCTTCATAACAAGGTTGACTCAGAGCATTACAGGCATTCACGACACAAAATATGCATAACAGAAAGCACATTTAAAAAAATCACAGAGTTAATCAGAGTAAATCGCTTTGAGTCATCATTTGTCACATAATTGTGCAATGCTTTGTGAGTCATCGTGACTAACAATCACATAAAGGTGAGAAAAATGGTTTGGCCAGTCCAGGGTTGGGTTCTTAAACCTAACCCTAACCCTAATTCTTCATTGCATAACTCTTACACATGTTATCGCTTTCCAAACTTTTCTTTATCTTTACCCTAAACTATTCTAAAATAACCAGTCCTCAGTTTGTTTGTCATTAGCACATGTAAAACTAAAGATAGATGGTTTTGAACTACCACATCTTTATATCCAAAATACTTTCAGTTCCCGACACAGGATCACCGGTTAACTCTAGACCAATGTTCATTATTCTTATGAATAAAGTCATGTCAGACATCATGATCATTTGGCATTTGTCTATCTTTATTCTGCATATAATGTTTGATTCTCTAATGGGCCACACTGAACAAAGTTTAGACCCCATCAAACTTGATAGGGCTGCTCGTCTACTTCTCCAAGTCAGAATAATATATAACCATATACTTTATCGACCTCTAAGTGCATTGTCTCCATTCCACTTCCATCCCATCTAAGTAATCAAAGAAATGACTTGGTGTGTTGGATCATGAAATATTTTTTAACCTTGCATGTGTTACATTTTCACAAAAGCTATATAAAATCTATATAAAAAGCTATATAAGCTCTTTACTATACTATACAAGTACAATACACTATACTATACAAGTTCTTTTTGTAATCTGTGGAGAGCAAATTACCCAAAACAATACCTTAATCTATTAAGCTCATGTTACCTGCTGTGGTCAAGTGAGGAGACACAAGTCTGCTCTATAAAGGTCGGGGCGCCAACTCAGTCATCTTTGAACAAAAGTAAATAAAAGTACAAGTGTTCTAATGCACAGGAGGCCATAAAAATAATGTAAAAATAAGCCTAACCAAAGGCCTTAAGATCAGGATTCCTTCTGGAACATCAAGTATGCAGGAGTGCTATCCGGTTGCATGCTCTGCTCACAGAATAACACCTCCTTCTGTCAACCCTGTGATTTATAGGTGGGAGACCAGAAGTGGATTCTTCTCAGTGCTGTAGAGGGAATAGTGGAAGACATGATTATTGCCAGGGCCCCTCTCGTCCCAGGTTGGTACCACATACTTTAAAGGAGCCCTGAGGGTGTGTGGTATAGCAGGTCCGCAGTTCAGAAAAAGGTGGCCGATTTTTAAATAAATAAATAATTGAATGGCCGGCTCAATCTCGGTGGGTGTGCATGCTCACACAGCTGCGGGAGGTTGGTGAGATAATTGGACAGAGACTCACCTGCACGTGAGTGGTCTGTCTCAGTTACTTCATGGCCTTCCTGCAATGCACAATTAGGATACTGTGCCCACAGAAGCATATAAGGAAGAGCTGGCATGGAAAAAAGAAAGAACATAGACTGGCTAGCAAATGAGCAATAGGAGAAAGGAAGGATGGTGGGTAAAAGAAGAGGAAGGAAAAAGGGAAGAGAGACATGAGAGAGAGAGAAAGAGCGAGGGCCCATGTGGGAGAGAATGGAGGCAGGTGGTCAGGAGCAGAGCCTCAGGGTGAGTAATTGCCAGGGAGTAGGAGCGGCCCAACCTGCGGTGTCTCCTGCAGATGCAGAGGGACAGTTGGCAGGAGATATATGTGGCTCGGTATGGCGCCCAATATGTGACGTCTCCTGCAGACGCAGTGGGACAGGCGGCAGGAGATGCATGTGGTTTGGCATAGTGACATTTTCTCAGGGACCAGCAATGGGGAAATGAGGCTCGATAGAATGGTTGACTGCACCTCTCAGAGGGGCATCTCTTCAGTTGCCAGATCCTGCACAGGATAAGCTGAGGAGACATCGCATTTTAGAAGGCAGCATTGGGACACGTGAGTTTTAAGAAACAGTGAACAGTCTGTCGGACTTTAACCTCGGTTTTTAAAGGATAATTTATTGAATTAATTTGTTTTTGTCTTGGTTTTAATCTCCACTGTCTGCACTAGTTTCTTATGGATTATTTATTTATTGAAGATTTGCACTGCACTTTTGGACACAATTTGTTTTTTGATGGTTTTTAATAACAGCACTTTTATGCACCTACCCCTTGCTTTATGTGAGTGTCCTTATCTGCTGGCTGATCTCTCAGTTATGTTATCGGCAGTAGTGGGCTCAAGTGGCACCCCTGGAAGGACCTGGTAGCGTGGGCTAGACCCACACCATCACAGGGTGATCCACTGATGTACATGTGTGACAATGCACACCCCACAATACTTACCCTTGTGAACCTCAACAGTGATAGACTGCATGCTTCTGCAGCTTTGGCTTACAATCATTCACCTTTCTTTCGGCTTAGTCCAGTTTTTCACCACTATAAGGACTGCACAAAGGCATCCTCTTGCATCCCTGCAGGACACAAGGTTGTTTCAGTGAGGTAAAACCAAACTTTATTTCAGCTTAACCTGTTATGTTCATATTCCATAGAAATTAGACATATCATACATTAGTAGTTAAGTAAATGAAATAATAAAATCTGAAAAATTTAAATCAAAGTCCATACAGCAAACTTTCTGTCAGGCTGTTCACCTTGAGCAGGTGCAGAGCTTGCAGTCCAGTTAAATAAATTATAAGTGGAAACCTTAACAACTACAGTACTGTGCAAAAGTTTTAGGCAGGTGTGAAAAAATGCTGTAAACAAAGAATGCTTTCAGAAATATAAATAATGATTGTTTATTGTTATCAATTTACAAAATGCAAAGTGAGCGAACAAAAGAAAAATCTAAATCAAATCAATATTTGGTGTTACTACCTTTTGCCTTCAAACCAGCATCAATTCTTATAGGTACACTTGCACAAAGTCAAGGATTTTGTAGGATTCTAGTCAGGTGTGTGATCAACCAATTATACCAAACAGGTGCTAATGATCATCAATGTCACACGTAGGTTGAAACACAGTCATTAACTGAAACAGAAACAGCTGTGTAGGAGGCTTACAACTGGGTGAGGAACAGCCAAACTCTGCTACCAAGGTGAGGTTGTGGAAGACAGCTTCATGTCATGGCAAGATTGAGCACAGCAACAAGACACAAGGTAGTTATACTGCATCAGCAAGGTCTCTCCCAGACAAAGATTTCAAAGCAGACTGGGGTTTCAAGATGTGCTGTTCAAGCTCTTTTGAAGAAGCACAAAGAAACGGGCAACGTTGAGGATCGTAGACGCAGTAGTTGGCCAAGGAAACTTAGTGCAGCAGATGAAAGACACATCAAGCTTATTACCCTTCGAAATCGGAAGATGTCCAGCAGTGCCATCAGCGCAGAACTGGCAGAAACCAGTGGGACCCAGGTACAGTGATCCCTCGCTATATCGCGCTTCGCCTTTCGCGGCTTCACTCCATCGCAGATTTTAGCCTATATGTAAGCATATTTAAATATATATTGCGGATTTTTCGCTGCTTCGTGGGTTTCTGCAGGCAATGGGTCTTTTAATTTCTGGTACATGCTTCCTCAGTTGGTTTGCCCAGTTGATTTCATACAAGGGACGCTATTGGCAGATGGCTGAGAAGCTACCCAGCTTACTTTTCTCTCTCTCTCTCTCTCTCTCTCTCTTGCGCTGACTTTTTCTGATCCTGACGTAGGGGGATTGAGCAGGGGGGCTGTTCGCACACCTAGACGATAGGGACGCTCGTCTAAAAATGCTGAAAGATTATCTTCACGTTGGCTACGTTCTGTGCAGCTGCTTCGTGAAGCGACATGCTGCCCGGTGCTTCGCATACTTAAAAGCACGAAGGGCACGTATTGATTTTTTTATCTGTCTCTCTGTCTCTCTGTCTCTCTCTCTGTCTGCTCCTGACGGAGGGGGTGTGAGCTGCCATCTTCAACAGCTTTGTGCCGCGGTGCTTCGCATACTTAAAAAGCCAAACAGCCCTATTGATTTGTTTGCTCCTTTGAAAAGGAAGATATGTTTGCATTCTTTTAATTGTGAGACAGAACTGTCATCTCTGTCTTGTCTTGGAGCACAGTTTAAACTTTTGAAAAAGAGACAAATGTTTGTTTGCAGTGTTTGAATAACGTTCCTGTCTCTCTACAACCTCCTGTGTTTCTGCGCAAATCTGTGACCCAAGCATGACAATATAAAAATAACCATATAAACATATGGTTTCTACTTCGCGGATTTTCTTATTTCGCGGGTGGCTCTGGAACGCAACCCCCGTGATGGAGGTGGGATTACTGTACACCCATCTACTGTCCGGAGAAGTCTGGCCAGAAGTGGTCTTCATGGAAGAGTTGCAGCCAAAAAGCCATACCTCCGACGTGGAAACAAGGCCAAGCGACTCAAGTATGCATGAAAACATAGGAGCTGGGGTGCAGAAAAATGGCAGCAGGTGCTCTGGACTGATGAGTCAAAATTTGAAATATTTGGCTGTAGCAGAAGGCAGTTTGTTAGTCGAAGGGCTGGAGAGCGGTACAATAATGAGTGACTGCAGGCAACAGTGAAGCATGGTGGAGGTTCCTTGAACGTTTGGGGCTGCATTTCTGCAAATGGAGTTGGAGATTTGGTCAGGATTAATGGTGTTCTCAATGCTGAGAAATACAGGCAGATATTTATCCATCATGCAATACCATCAGGGAGGCGAATGATTGGCTCCAAATTTATTCTGCAGCAGGACAATGACCCCAAACATACAGCCAAAGTCATTAAGAACTATCTTCAGCATAAAGAGGAACAAGAAGTCCTGGAAGTGATGGTATGGCCCCCACAGAGCCCTGATCTCAACATCATCGAGTGTGTCTGGGATTACATGAAGAGACAGAAGGATGTGAGGAAGCCTACATCCACAGAAGATCTGTGGTTAGTTCTCCAAGATGTCTGGAACAACCTACCAGGCGAGTTACTTCAACAACTGTGTGCAAGTGTACCCAGAAGAATTGATGCTGTTTTGAAGGCAAAGGGTGGTCACACCAAATATTGATTTGATTTAGATTTCTCTTTTGTTCATTCACTGCATGTTGTTGATTGATGAAAATAAATGATTAACACTTCCATTTTTGAAAGCATTCTTTGTTTACAGCATTTTTTCACACCTGCCTAAAACTTTTGCACAGTACTGTATGTCAAAAAAGTGCTCTCAAACCCTTTCTTTCATACAGTTCCTCAAGAAGGTAATTCAATTGGAAAAGTACTGGTGAAACTGGGAAATACAGTGAGTCACATAGCTTACATAAATGAAGAGATGCATCATGCTAAAATCGGACAACTGATTCTTGTCATTGGTTTTGTTACTCATCAATGAGACAACTCTAATCATTACCCCATAGCTAAATACATATTTATACTAACTAGAATAAGTCCCAATCTCTTTTTTTTCCTAACAAGCACACAATGGTTATTTTATCTGATCATAAAGCTTATACAAGTTATGGAACTACACAAGCATTTGCCCCTACATTTGCTTAACTCCCATCAGCTTTCAAACTGTTCCTTATACATCATATACATGCTGCTAAAATCTGCCTAAAAACACTTGGCCACCCAGTCTTGTCAAACCCCTGTCAATAACAACATCAAACACAATGTTAGCTTTTCCATTATTAGCTCTACATTTTTGTTCACAATTAAACGCTGCATCTCATCAGAATAGTCCTATATTAACACACCACATAAATTCAAATATTATAAGTTCAATTTCTACATAATATAAATATAAAAAAACATTATTTCAACCCAATTATATTTGGCAACACAGAGATTGGAAAGCTTTATTTGTGAGCCTTACAGACTTGGTGTGAGAGTGGTCATTTCCAGATAATTGTTGTTATGTCTGGCATTCATAAGCCTTTCAGTAAGTAAGCTAAATATGTCCAATGAAACTTGATGAGCCCCAGTCTACAATGAACAAAGATGGGGCCAATAAAACAGGTGTAATGTGCTGCCATTGCAGATAGTTTTTGTTGTCTTATGAGGTTTCCTGATTTTCTGTATTGCATTTTTGATTTGGATGATGAAATAAATTGTGGTTTTAGGTAGGGAGCTTGTATTTTCAACGTGTCATGATGCGACCAAACCATTATAACTCATCTATCAGCTCTAGACTCAAATACAGTCATATGAAAAAGTTTGTGAACCCCTCTCAGCCTGCATAATAATTTACTCTACTTTCAACAAAAAAGATATCAGTGGTATGTCTTTCATTTCCTTGGAACATCTGAGTACTGGGGTGTTTTCTGAACAAAGATTTTTAGCAAAGCAGTATTTAGTAGTATGAAATTAATTCAAATGTGAAAAACTGGTTGTGCAAAAATTTGGGTACCCTTGTAATATTGCTGATTTGAATGCATATAATTGCTCAATACGGATTACTTGCAACACCACATTGGTTGGATTAGCTCATTAACTCTTTGAGAGCTGAATATTTTTTCCAAAAAACAGTTTCTGAAAAGCAATAATGGTTGCACACAGAAATCAACAAAAAACGTCTGTTGCTGCAAGCTGTGGCTGCCAGTTTGCCAAGAATGTGCGGCAGGCTTGCTGCCAGGCTGTCTTCGCATGGCTGGGGCAGCAGCAGCAGCGATCACGGTCACAGTGCATTGCAATGTGGTTTCTACTTCTTATCATTGCTAAGTGGCAGTCCTACCTGGTGAACATTGTCAGTGCCACGATCAGCTGGGGACCGATCAGCTGAACCTGGAACCTCACATTCGTTTCGATCACTTGTATCAAAATCGGAGTCCGACAAGTCATAGTCCAGTTCAGAGATAATAGGCAAAATGTCATCTGCGGAGTATTTTGCTTTACGCATCCGCTTTGATCTCTTGCCAGATGTCAGTCCCATTTTTGCTGTTGTTTGTGCCTTGCTACTCACACGAGTGCAAGAAATCTCAGTCAAACCAATGAATCTAACTTTCCTTCAGGCAACGAGAGTCCAACCAAAACATAACAGTTGTTTTTTTCACAATTTACAGTTGATTACCATCGTCAATTCCTCCTTTTGACAAAAGTCGACATCAGCCCTGAAAGAGTTAAGCCGTGAACTTCATAGACAGGTGTGTCCAATCATGAGAAAAGGTATTTAAGGTGGTCAATTGCAAGTTGTGCTTCTCTTTGACTCTCCTCTGAAGAGTGACAGCATGGGATCCTCAAAGCAACTCTCAAAATATCTTAAAACAAAGATTGTTCACTATCATGGTTTAGGGGAAGGCTACAAAAAGCTATCTCAGAGGTTTAAACCATCAGTTTCAACTGTAAGGAATGTAATCAGGAAATGGAATACCACAGGCACAGTGGCTGTTAAACCCAGGTCTGGCAGGCCAAGAAAAATACAGGAGTGGCATATACGCAGGATTGTGAGAATGGTTACAGACAACCCACAGATCACCTCCAAAGACCTGCAAGAACATCTTGCTGCAGATGGTGTATCTGCACATCGTTCTACAATTCAGTGCAATTTGCACAAAGAACATCTGCAAGGCAAGGTGATGAGAAAGAAGCCCTTTCTGCACTCACGCCACAAACAGAGTCGCTTGTTGTACACAAATGCTCATTTAGACAAACCAGATTCATTTTGGAACAAAGCACTTCTGACTGATGAGACAAAAATGGAGTTATTTGGTCATAACAAAAAGTGCTTTGCATGGCGGTAGAAGAACACCGCATTCCAAGAAAAACACCTGCTACCTACTGTCAAATGTGATGGAGGTTCCATCATGCTGTGGGGCTGTGTGGCTAGTTCAGGGACTGGGGCCCTTGTTAAAGTCGAGGGTTGGATGAATTCAACCCAATATCAACAAATTCTTCAGGATAATGTTCAAGCATCAGTCACAAAGTTGAAGTTACGCAGGGGTTGGATATTCCAACAAGACAATGACCCAAAACACAGTTTGAAATCTACAAAGGCATTCATGCAGAGGGAGAAGTACAATGTTCTGGAATGGCCGTCACAGTCCCCTGACTTGAATATCATCGAAAATCTATGGGATGATTTGAAGCAGGCTATCCATCAAATTGAACTGAATTGGAGAGATGTTGTATGGAAGAATGATCAAAAATACCTCCATCCAGAATCCAGACACTCGTCACAGTCCCCTGACTTGAATATCATCGAAAATCTATGGGATGATTTGAAGCAGGCTGTCCATGCTCGGCAGCCATCAAATTTAACTGAACTGGAGAGATTTTGTATGGAAGAATGGTCAAAAATACCTCCATCCAGAATGCAGACATTCATCAAAGGCTATAGGAGGCGTCCAGAGGCTGTTATATTTGCAAAAGGAGGCTCAACTAAGTATTGATGTAATATCTCTGTTGAGGTGCCCAAATTTATGCACCTGTCTAATTTTGTTATGATGCATATTGCATATTTTCTGTTAATCCAATAAACTTAATGTCACTGCTGAAATACTACTGTTTCCATAAGGCATGTCATATATTAAAAGGAAGTTGCTACTTTGAAAGCTCAGCCAATTATAATCAAATATCCAAAGAATTAAGAGGGGTTCCCAAACTTTTTCATATGACTATATGTATGTTCAATGGTTCAAACTTATCCTACCCTAGTGAAAGTCATTTATCCTGTTTCGAAGTTAATTTCAGTGATATCTGTATAGTCACATCCAGGATCAGGCTTTAAACTAGAAAGTGTTGGAGTGAACCCAGCACAAGTCTCTCAGATTCATATTCTATGTCTTCCTTAACCATGCCCTGCATTTAAAAAGCCGGTTCAGGCTCTTGAATTTTATTTTGAGCACTGTTTCTTAAACTGTGTTATAGAGAACCCTTGGATTCCATGAAACCTTGTAGCAGTTCTGTGAGCCATGACACATTGTATCTGCTGGAAAAATGAGTGGCAATAAATGAAATGGCAGAATTGGACATAATCACTGATTGCTGCACTGATCTGTGGTCATTGGAACCAGAAAACAGAGGTTTTGTTATCTGTCATGAGAGGTATTAAATGTCTCTGTTGTTTGATGCATGCATTGTTGTATTTGTCACGGCGCCATCTATGACTAAACTTAACATATTAATATTAATATGCTCATTTTTTTTACCAATGAGAGTAAACAGCTCAAGTCAGATTTCATTCTTTTTTATTACTATTAATACACATGGATGTTCACTCAATTTCGAAAGGTCAGAATTTTATAATGTCTTTATTATGATCTGAAATAATTACAATCCTATCAACTGTGACCTTGTGCAGTTCTTCAAAGATATAGATTGTAACCTTTAATTTGTTACCTTGCCAACATACTTCAGTTTTTGAAAAAGTTTACCTTATCACTTCAGAAAACACATAATATTTGAAGGCCCAAAGAGGAAAATTAGTCTTTGGATACAAAGAAGTGAAAACAAACATTTTTGATAACTTTCAAATGTAACCCACCAAATGAATGAGGTAGAAAAGAGAAATGCAGAGACCAATGTCAACCAACTAAACCTTATTGTGAGTAATCATCAAGAAAATGTCACTAGTTAAATTTGAAGACTATTTTCCTGAAAGTCAGGACTCAAGAGATGTTTTTTTTATTATTGTGGATTCTGGATTCATTTAATCTCAATGAACAAGTAAAGAATGGTCTCTCTATGGACAAAGAAGATTAGCTGACAGATCTTTCCTCATACATTACATTACAAATGTGAAGACTAGTTTGCTCTTTGATCAATTTTAGATAAAAAACATAGTGAATGTGGACATTTAAGAAAGTCAGCATTTAGAACTCTGTTCCAGTGTGCTGCTATATGCTTATGGGAAAGTGGATTATTGATTGTCACTGCAGACTAAAACAAAATATCAAAATAGGCTAAAATGACATCTTCTTTAAGACTATCTATAATAAACCTTATATCACTTATTGATGATGTGTGTCATACAATGCCCGCACATTCTTTTCATTTACATCTCATGCCTGACACATGAAACAGTTTTTCTTAGTAATAATAATAATAATAATAATTCATTACATTTATATAGTACACCGTTTTTCATAAATCCAGTATACACTGTATATGCACATATGCACTCTATTATATAAAAAAATCTGACGCGCCAAAACTTTTTGGAGACAAGACTTTTGCCTTGAGATTTTTTCAAGTCACACCCTCCTCTCAAACATTTTCAAACAAGACCACGGTCCGCACAACTCTCATTCATGTGAATGCTTTTGTCAGACACACTGCCTGCTCTCTCAGCTCTTACACATTTTAATGTTTTCCTCACTTTAAGTTCCGAATTAAAGAAAACGTATTATGTCCAAATCTTATTGAAGAATTGAGAAAATGAGTACACGCGCAATCCTTAGCACCGAAAAACAAGAAAGTCAAATGAATTAACACCAAAAATGTTGATCGGTTAAACATCAAATTGGTTAAATGCATCTAAAAATGGCAAATGGTTACACAGTAAATTGTTTAAATGCGTATCAATAGACTATGCTGAAACAGTTGGTGGTGATCGTGCGGAAGATGAAAACAACAACTTACAATATCATGAAGAATATCCACAATTGTTAACACCATCCGGTCTTACAACACACAAATTACTGTAGAAGGAAGGATGTATCCAAGAAAGGTAATGTAGTACATCTTCTGCGGATAACATTAGACAATAAAGGAGATCTTGATATGCCATTTGTATTAAAACATCAACAGTTTCCCATTAGAATTGCTTTTGCAAAGACAATTAACAAATCTCAGAGCCAAACATTTGAAAAAGTTGTTTTATTTAATAGAGAGAAAGAAACAAAATTCAATCATGGGCTGTTATACGTTGCATTGATGCATATGTAACAATTCCCATGAAAATAAAAATCTGTTTAAATTGTACATCTGCATCGCCATACGCAAGTGGCAGAACTGCAAAGAGGATAGCGCGTAGCATAGGCCGGGATGTTGGCAAGCGAAGCGAGCATGGGGCAAAGCCCCCTAGTTTATACATATGTTCTTGACTTACATATTTTTCATATAACTGATTATTTTGTAATTTATTTTTTTGTAATTTTCATAGAGGTTCCACAGATCTTTTTCTTTTTTTGTATAGGGATGTGCAGTCCCAAAACAGTTTAAGAGACACAAATTTAGATGTTTTGGTGCATAAGGGGAAACACCATAGTGGTCCCATACAGCACTTCTTTATGCCTTTCCATCCTGTGGAACAGTTATACACCATGAAATTACTGATCCATAGGAACACACGAGTTCTCCCACCAGCTTCTGCAATCACCTGCCCTAGCCTTTCCTATGCTCTTTCCCGGGAGTATACACTCAGTACATGCAGTGTTGCGCAAAAGGCTGAGGCACATGTGAAAAAAATGATGGAAATCAGGAATGCTTTCAAAATTAATGTCATGAATAGTTTTCATAATAGTTTTGCAGGGAACCTCCACCATGATTCACTGTTGTATACAGATATTCATCCATGTACCATTCCACAGCCCTTTGGTGAACAAACTACCTTCTGTTAAAAAAAATTCAATTATTGACTCATCAATCCAGAGTACCTGCTGTCATTTTTCTGCACCCCAGCCCATGTATGTTCACGCGTAGGTGAGTCATTTGACTTTATTTCCACCTCGGAGGAATGGCTTTTTCTCTTCCATGAAGACTACTACTGATAAGACTTCTCAGATGGATTTATCAGGGTCCCAGCATATTCTCCCAGTACTGCAGTTCTGAACATCTTCCAATTTTAAAGGGAAGTAAATCTGATTATTTTTTTTTTATATTTGTGGTCTTAGGGTTGACCACTGCATTTCTGGTGTCCACGCTGGTCCATTTGTGTTTCTGTAGAAATGCTTGGATGGTACACCTGGAAACACCTGTCTGCCATGAAATTTCTGCTTAGGAGAGACCTTGATGATGCAGGATGATCAACTCATATCTTGTCACTATGCTCATCTTTGCCAAGGTGTAAGATTTTCAGGTTAAACCTCCACATGCATCTAACCACAACCTCACCTTTTTAGTATGGTTGCTCCTTGCCTAGTGATACTCCCTCTACACAACAGTTTAGGATTTGGTTAATAACTTTGGTTCAACCTCCACATTAGCACCTTTTTGTTATATTTGCTTAATCAAACACTGGGCTTTATGCCTACAAGGGCCTCATGTTTTTAACTGGAAAGCAGTCGATTACTATGTTAGTTTCTTTCGTTACGGACATTCAAAATATCTTATTGTATTGCTTCATGTTTTGCCAAAGAAATGTTTGGAACACAAAAATACATTGACACACTAATCCAGCAGACATAAAATAACCACCTAAGGTAAATATTTTTGTGAAGTCTAAAAGACTTTTGCACACGATATATATATTGTATTGGTAGACTACTTCTGTCGACACCTCTTATTTACTGTTCAGTTTCTTAATTTGTAAAGGCAATTCCCTCTTTTCTTATGAAATACTTAAAAACATTAAGTCAGTTCAGTTATATATTATACTATAAATAGACAAAGACAATAAAATCGGATAGTTGGTCTGTCTCTTGTCCTTTTCAGAGTATACTCTGCCATGTTCCCACTGAAGTCTAGCAAGAGTTCAATGTGTGGTGAACCAGAATGGAGCAAGTAATTGACAGATTAAAGGAGTTGAGAAGGATTCTTTGCTCAAAGAAACAAAGAAAGGAAGACAAAACTCTGCAGAAATGACTATAGGAGCGCAGAAACTGTCATTTCTTAGGAATTGCTTCCCACTAATAATCTCACAGGTCACTGAGAAATTCTTCTGTGAGGATAAACTGAACAAATTTAATTCAAATCACTTCTACATTCTGCATCCAAATCCTAATTAAAGTAGCAGGCAGCAGCCTATAGGGATCACTTTCTGTTTATCAAATGCGTCCTCCCTTAAACAACCATGCTTTGCATTCTAATTTGTTTTGATCCATAATGCATAGTTTGCATTTCTACAGAGTTATTTTTTAATTGATATTTTATTAATGCCTAATTGCATTCATAATTGGGCCTAATCAGGTTTGGAATGACATCAGATCGCAGGTGCCAGGGGACACAAAAGTAGCAGCTGAAGTCCAAGACAGAACCAAAAGTATGAGAAATGAAACACAGACATGACACTAGGCAGCTGATTATCATCCAGTGAAGAAGGAGGGCCATTTAGGATTTCACAAAGTGTATCTAAGAGTGCCTAATGAGATAAGTGAAATACTTTCAGATTATGCCAAGACTGACTTTTTATTAGCTTTCATTTGGTCCAAAGTAGAAAGAGGGTGATAGAAGCTAAAGAATGATGCCTTGCAATTCAAATGATACAAATACAGTCAAGATTGGTGTGGATGAGAAGACCCTTTAATGGTGTTTTAGCATGACTTCTTGGTCAATCAGCATCAATCATCCCACCTGACCCTATTGGCAGTGGTGGGGTGGGCATAAAGATTTGTCTTGCTGGCTTCTGACTGTATGATGTTTTAAGTTCTCTCCATCTAAGTACCTCAGTGACCAGAACATGAGACTAAAGGTGTGCAGCAAAGTGATTAAGGATATATATGACACTGTTAAAGTTTTTAAACTAAAAATGAAATTGTTCAGGTTTTTGCCTACATCCCTGTCTGTCAACCAGTCTCTGACCAGCTGTTGAACACTCGCTTTTCAAACACTGAATCTGCTGGAAACTTGAATCTGATTTGTATGGAACAGTGATAGTTCCCTAATTACCAAGTACAGCAGTTTACGTTTGAGTGGTGTACCATTCCTTTTTAAAGCTGGTATGGACAATATTCCACCAGTACTCACAGTGAGCCAATAAAACTGCTAGACAACACAACACTGAAAGGCGACTTTCACTAATAATATTGTATCTAATTTATACTCCTTTCAATCAACAAAGCTCCAGTATATGACCTACCAAGTCCTCTACACAACTTGGAGCCTTTATTTCTTTTCATTTATGATGTTGAGCAAAAATACAAATTGCACATTAATACGAGTATCTCACATTTCTTCAACAGGGTGCTACAGCTAATGATATCAAGCAAAACAGTGACAAACTCAGTGTACACCAGCGTTCCAAGGTTTTCAGCCAGACTAATAATATTAGAACGCTCTAGATGAGACATCTGAGGGAAGCTCATAGGAACGATAAGCTAATGTTCAGCCTAGTGGCCAAACCCATTATGATCATTGCACTCTGCATATAACAGTGCGAGGAGCAAGACCAACTGGTTTCTGCATCAGTATATTTGGTTGTGCAATCCATTTTTAATTTTTAAAAGTTGAGTCTGTAATGAGGATGAAGTATTCTAAATGGTCCTGATCTAAATTTGAATTTGACACCTTCTTTGTAATCTCTCTGGTGCTCAAGGGACATTAATCCATGCTCATCTAGGTCCAGTACATGTTTATCCTATCTTACATCAGATGGAAATGTTTGACATCTACTGGTTGAAAACTTTGTCCTTTTCAAATTTGATTAGTTTATGATGAGCGAAACAATTCACACAAAACTAAATCTGCAGAAAATTACAAAAACATTTGCAAAATAAATTGTGTTTTGCTTCTAGTGAAATTTGAAAGTAGTTTAGTTCCTGGAGCATTTTCATCCATTAATTTTCTGCATGTGTCTGCCTGTCATTTAATATTTAAAATATATCTAATAAAAAAAGAAACCACTGGAAGTGTGCATATCCTCATCTTGGATTTTGTGTATACTAGGTAAAATTGGAGGGGATGAAGTTTGGCAATTTTAGGCTTTCCTGGAGAAAACACAGCAATGTGCACAATAGTTTGTTTTGGTGTGAAAAATCTTTTTAAAATAATACGTACTGCACTCTACCGCGGTGATGTGAACGAGAGGCATGAACAGAGCTGATTTTACCGATGTGGTACGTACTGCATGCTCTACCCAGTTGCAGAAAAGAGCACAGTTAAACACAGAATTGAGACCGAGGCTTTAGAAAGGAGCCCTAAAACCTCTTTGGAGAGGTTTTTGTTTTGCAACTGTGAATTTTAGTGTCAGTTTCACAAAACTGTTTGCAAATCAAAATTTGCCTTTTTCTCTCATCATTATTGGATGCCATTGACATTCAACAAAATTAAATTAAGTCAGTCATCTTGTAGACAGGGCAACACTGTGATATGAGGTATCATGCCTGTTCACTGTCCTGTGGAGTCTGTATGGTCCTGCCATGTTTTTGAGGGTTTCCTCCAAGTACTCCAGTGACTTCCTGCATCCCCAAAGACATGCTAGTTTGGTTAATTTGTAATAATAATAATAATAATAATAATACATTTTATTTATTTGTAGGCGCATTTCTAAACACTCAAGGACACCAAACAATAGACAAAACACAGATTACAAACAAAAGTAAAATACAAAAGTTAAAATCAGACAGAGCAATTGTAATGAAAGAGAAAAAGCAGTCTTAAACAAGTGAGTTATAAGTTTAGATTTGAAAAGTGAAAATGATGCAATATTTCTAAGCTGATTTGTGACTCCAAACTGACCCTATGTGAGTGTTAATATGGGACGGGAGAGTGAGTGGGTCCTGAGTTGGACTAGCACGTTGTTTAGGAATGTTTAACCTTCTTGGTATAACATTTTTTCTCAAAAAAAAGTGTAAAAAGCATTGTATTTTTTGGCTTGAAGAATTACATTTTTATTAAATCTCATCTTTCTACTTTAAAACATGCAAAATACTAAAAGTACAAAGTCAGAAGTGTAGAATATATAAAAATAGTAATAATAATAATAATATGAACAGCACATTGCACATGTGCAAGTGACGCTAGTATCACTTTCAGATTCGGCAGAATGACTTTTGGCTTTACTGATCGTTTCAGTTTCACTGCCTCAAGACAGATTCAGTTTGTCATCCCTGCTGATGAGCGCCGTTTCAAAACGAGATGCCATTATGAGGCTACCGTTGCCCAGGTAACGCTCGACCCTGATGCTTACGCAAGACACGCCTACATTGTTGCCCGAGTAACATTCGGCACTAACGCTGTTGCCACTTTTGTAGCCTGAGTAATCCTCGGGTCTTACACGAGACGTGTCTATTCAGTTGCTCAAGTGGCACTCGGAACTAACGCTTTTAGTACTGTTTTTACAGCCCGAGTGATGCTCAGGTCTAACGTTAAGGAGGTTAATGATGTGTGCCCAGTGCTGCTTTGAGATTCTCCACTCACCACTCCACAACCTAGAATTGGATTAAATATGCTTGAAAATGTTATGTAATGTTATCTGGTATGCAGTGATTCATTAGCACATTCAGCTTTGTTTTCTTTTTCAAATAGACGTAATATCCAGATGCTACAGTCACCTCACACATCCAATAGATGTCTTATGAGGCTGCTTGAAATGAATTACTTTGTTATGACAGAGAAAGTGCATGTGTTCATGTTTGGCTCAAGGAACCCTGAGAATAATGAGAAAGAGCAACTTCTGTCAAGAACACAATTTTGTTAGAATAGACTTCAGCTTCCTTTTAAAGCAAAGTGCAGAAGCTAATAAAAACAGATAAATAAATTATTAAAAAGAGGTCAACAGGGTTGTATTTAGACTTAGAAAAACAGGGTATTTTTGAAATCTCATCTTTTTTGCTGTGTTGGGTAGATGGCAGATAACACAAAAATGTAAATCTACACAAGAGTATGAAACTGAAATAAATAAGAGTTCAGCTCACATATGTGATCGGGATGAAGGAAATATTAACAGTGTGCTTGTGTCAGCATTTTTTTAATCAATTTATATTTGTGATGTCAGCTAATTTTTTTTTTATGTAAACTGTCTCACTGTGCACTTTGAAACTTAATCGATTAGTAAACTTGGGTTTGTCCAGTTGCAAACAGAAACCTCATCTACTGTACTGGTAAAATTAAACCTTTTAGCAGGAACACGCATTCATTTTTCTTTGTATTGGGGCCACTAGGGGGCTCTACAGAGCCCCAAATTCCACAACTGTACCGACACAGTCCCAGGTTCAAATAAGAATTTTATTCCTTGTTTTCTTTCTTTTAAATGGGCTTCTTTACCACATTACAATAAGATGTCAGTTAGTACCTGCCCTTTTCCTTTCCTTTCCTTTCTTCTATCGTCTCCATTCCAGGTGATTTTTGTCTTACTCCACTCCTGACTCTGACTCACCTGGCTAAGGAGGACAAACTTCTCTTAATTTGGGAACCTGAAACTCTTATGGTACATCACCAGTATACCTTGGAAGCACTTCTGGGTTAGACAAATGTGGACAGGAAAGCTGCCCCCAAAGAACTCACTCCAGTGGCCCTAGAGGTCCCCGACAGGGCTACATGCTCCAACTACAATTCTCTGGGAATCCAGACTGGAGTTACACTAGTGGAATGCTGCCACACAGCATACTGGGGGAATATATTACCCCAACGGGCAGTCCTCCACTGCCCATCCACTGTATTGTCTTCTCTGCCAGAAAAGGTACCATCAACCATCCCAAACCAGCTGCCTGTCCATCCATGTGTTCCTTTATATTACCTTTATGTAATGTTAGTTTTTCCTCTGGTACATTGGGCTCCTTCCCAAGAGGTATACATGCAGAAGACAGTGGCTCGTTGTATGGAAGGCACTGCCTAATTCTATGGAACAAGCAATAACAAAACAGATGGGCAAAGGTTGAACAGATAAAGACAGGTCAGCGTCTTGGTGGAAGGCCTGCTTCTCTCACAGGCAGTTAGCGCTTGCATTAAACTTGCCTGTTCTGGGTTTTAATGGGTGTTTTCTGCTTTGTATCTGTAGATGCTGTAATATCACACATTTTATGCTCTAAACAGATGTCTTTTTAATGATGAAAAGTCTGATGTCTCTAATTCAATTTTAGGGTTTTAGATGAGACAAGGGACCCATTGCAATTATATCCTCTATACTTAGATGGCTTGATTTCTGTTTATTGTCCCATTCTGTGTACACTCTAGAGAATGTAGTGTGCGCCAATCAAAGGGGGGCAGCTGGGACCATCATGTTCAACAGTAACAATCATATAATGTCAAAACCATTTAGATCTCACATTTTACCCACTCTGATGTTTGTATAGACACCGACTACACTTCATGACGCTGTCTGCATGCCATATGTATATATATTGAGTTGCAGTCACATGATTGATATTTGGAGGAGGCCATTTGCATTAATGAGCAGGTTAACCTAATACAGTACTGAGTGTATTAATCCATCCATCAATATTCAAACCTGCTCAATCCAGTTATAAAGTCACAGGGTAACTCTTCAGACAGTTACAGCACAACACAGAGCAAATTCATACACAACCACACAGGGCCAAGCTATATATTTTCCTAGCAATACATAATGGAGTGAATTCATCCCAGACTACAGCATGCTGTAAATATAGGGGGATGGATGCATCTTTTGATGCCACTAGGTCTGACTAAACTCATAAACTATGTTTATGTTGTTAACTGTTTTTCCCATGATCTTCCTTTGTCTCCTTAATATGTGGGGTTTGCTGTCTTACTGGTGTTAACTGCTTGTTTGGCATTACCCTGATCCTGTTTTAGTCATTTTGTGACATCTAACTATTGTTAATTTTATTGTTATTTATTTTTTTTTCATTGAAGCTACAGAAAAAGCATTAAGGTGGCAGTGTATCAAGTGGGGCGATCCATGATCATTCACGCTACTTGGACACAAGCTGGGGACTGATCACCCCATCTGGGTTATCTGGGTAAGGGTGTCTGATGATCAAAAACCTGAAACACCATATGACTCTGGATTCATTACTAATGATGTGTCCAAGTTGCATCGCTTGGTGTATAAAGAAACTAAACTAATGATGTCACAATGCCTGTCTTTTGTGTTTCCTCAACAGGCATTGCTATTGCTCACCAGCGGAACTGTATATTGTTTTTAAGGACAATTTTGGAATGACCATACCAGGGTGCTCTTTTATGTGTGTAGATCTTTCCAACAGTAACATTAAATTGCCTAACTAATAATATCTGTCTCTCTTTCCCAATGACAAGAAAGTCATACAAGCTTACTCACCATTCATGTCACAAAAAATCAATCAAACAGTGAGACGTTGTTGCCTGATCTGTTTTGAGTGGCATCACCATGATACCCTCTGTCATTGTCATCATCTGACAAAACACAACAGTACAGATTTAAAGATTAAACGCCTTGCAACCACCTACTCATTGTCCAGAAAAAATAAAATAAATTGGCTTTGAACTGCCTGAATTGAAACAGCAACACTTCAGGTTAGAATCAAACTGTTTTGAGGTGAAAAAGTACAAATCACAAGTAACCCAAAGAAAAAAAAAAAAGCACGCAGGCTACATACGCACTGCATGACTCCAACACAACGCTCTGGGGCTGTCCGCGAGCAGTGCTGGTCAATATGCGATCAGATGTTTGCTGGACTGTGCGAGGACAGCAAACACTTGAAAAAATGATTTTCTACATACATACCTGACCTTTCTGCACCAGACGTCTACGCTTCTTTGCAAGGAGAATCGTACAGCAGGATTTTTTGCCAATAAGTGGAAGGAGCAGACAAAAGAGTTTTTCAAATGTATTGCTTTCAGGTGGTCCTCTCAGAGGTGGGTAAAGATCAAGATACCAATCCGCCCCATTCTAATCACCATAGTGCCACTCCTGATACTGATCTGCTCTCGTACTTATCAAATTACTGTGGCTACCTTTAAGGGAACAAATGGTTTGGACTTTTCATACTCTTTTTGCTGGCTTGTGCTTCATTAAGACAAGCTGAAACCAGAAATGCAAAAGTGCCATTTAACAAAACAAAAGGTGGTTCTTATTCAATTCTAAAAAGGGTCATATTGTAGTTTTCAAGCTCCATTACTGAATGGGAAACTTCAAGTTGCACATGTAGACACAAACGCCTAAGTGCAAACTTAGAATGCTGTGGGGTCAATTAGCCAAACCCTTGAGCTAAACACAGGGTTTTAGCACCTGGCACAAAGGCAATTTACTACTGTACATACAACAAAAAGCAATATTTTAGTATGAAATTACTGTACATTCAGCATATGAGGAAAGAAATGCTTAAGTTGACAATGTTGAGGGATGTCATTCATATTAAATAATCAGGTATATACTGTAAATGAAAGACCTTTGTGTGTTTGTATGTATTGAGCAGTCCGCACTGCTCATGCTCAACCACAGCCAGTAGATGGCACATGGATGCCCTTTTACATTTTTTCGTCAGTTTCATGCATGTTACATCTCATTACAAACGCCACCGTGTAAAAATGACATTGTGATAATGACACAGATGAAGACAACATCAAAACACCGCGGCTCAACATGCAAGTAAAACACATCAGCAATGGAGGGCAAGGTTTAAAATTTTCACTAAAAACATTGTCTATCTGGAGGTATTTTCTCGCAACAAAGATTAAAACGACTCATATGCCAGCGATATGGCTAAGATATACTATCGCCAGTGTCTTCTTACGAAAGCCAGTGGAACAACAAGCACAAGGTGGGTCTATGTCCTCTGCACTGGGTAGATAGCTGATGCCTCTCCAGGTTCACGAATATAGTAAAACTGCTAGGGAGCCTTCTGGTTGTTTTTTGCCCCGATGACCACACGCAGCTAGTTTTAATTACGAACCACATTACAGAGGGAAGCTTATGACTTGTTGTATATGTGTGAAAAGATGTTACAAAAAATAATGACATGTCATTTTTTCAATTTATGTGATTCTTTTTTATTTCTATGCAGGGTCACTAGGCAATGTTTATAGTATAAATTAAATGTCATTCTCTGTTTATTCCTTAAGATGAGCAGTTGTTTAGACTGTTTGAGAACATTGGCATCTACAAACCAAATTCCACACCTTGATCCACACAGAAGGTAAGCATTAAAATTGTGGGCTTTGTATGCTGAGAGAGAGCAACATCAGCCATGCAGCAACACAATGCATCATGCATAAATCACATTTATATTAAATCTAAATTAAAATCACTGAAGGTTCAACTGGTTCTAAGCTGCCTGTGAATTTCTAGTGTCCCCTTTCGTAAATTATTTGAAAAGTATAATGCAGAAATGACACCTTGAAATGAACATGCTAGTACTAGAGTTAGTGACTCCCTAACCCTAACCCTAATTTGAAGAGTCAAAGAGTCTGCTTCGGTGTGGTGCACTTGTAAAGACAGTGCATTGCCAACTAAAAGTTACATAAGAAGATATACTTGCATAAGAAATTTGACAAACGACAGGAGACCATTCAGCCCGTTTGTTTAGCTAATAGCTAAGCTGTCCAAGTTCCTCAACCAGATTCTTCTTAAAGGTTGTCATGGTTTTTATTTCACCTACATGTCGGTAGTTTGTTCCAGAGTCCCACAGCTCTTTGTGTTACTTCCTGGCTTCAGTTTTTGATGCCCTTCCCCTTAATTTCCACTGAAGTTCTTGAGTACGTGATTCCTCCTGAAAGAATGTTACTGGATCTAATTTAGCAATGCCTTGGATGAGGTTTCCATGCAGTCTCATCTGCTTAAGACTAAATTTGTTGGTTCGACTTGCCTGCCTTACCTTACCTTACCTACCTGTTTGACTGTCTCTTAAACTGCCAGGGTTGTAATTATAGAATTATGACTGTGATTTTACTAGCCACCTGTGATCTGGATGTTAATTTATACAAAAGTTATATACAGTATATTATATAAATTTTACGACAACTTGATAAATCATCTGTGTGTGATTTACAAAAAGAAGACAATGCATACAAAAACCACTGTAAAACACTTTGTTATGCACCCTAATCTTTTTAAGTTCCATAAGAAATAAAAAAAATGGTATATAAAGTAGAAGTAAGAAAACAAAGCTGGTTCCTGTAAACCATCTATTTTTTAAAAATAATTTTGCCTGATGAAGGGTGACTTTGCTTTAATCTGTCTTTTGCCAAAACACAGACATTAAATATTTAGGAAAGGACTTTTCAAGATAAACATTGTGTGATTTTATAGGAGTTGCTGCACTCAGGTGCAAAATATTATGAACGCTGACATTTGCAGCACATTCACAAAGCTATTTTCACAGATACCACAGCTCAGTGACCTTACATGCACACTGACTCACTGAGAAAGAATAAAGAAAATAAAGCTTACTGTATACTAGAAGTTCAATCTAATGGGAACCAGTTCATTGTTTTTGGGAAAATAATACAGCAAGAAAATGAGACGTGATTATATTTGTCAGTACTGAAATACTGTAAGCTGGGGATGATAAAATAAAATAATCTTTGTAAAGAAGTACATACAGTAAACGTAGGCATAGGACATACTCATGGTAAGTTATGTTTTTATATTTTGCATCCGCTTTACAGTCTTGTCTTGCACCTCCAAGTGACTGAGTTTGAGTCTCATGCCAGCTTGCTGTAAGTGTGGGGTGTGCATGTTCATCTCCAGGTACTGCAAGTACTCCAAATATGTGATGTTTGATTAATTGCCAGTGACGGTTTGTACATGAATGTGTCATATTATGGACTGTTATCTCATGCAGGAATGGTTCCTGCCTGCCTGGGACAAACATCATACAATTTGGGGGTTATTGGGGACAAAGCAGGACAGGTGAACATGCCGCTTGTAATTTGAAATCTAATTTTTCCCTTTTTTTAACTGTATCCATAATCTTAGTGCCAAAGAATCAATCTGAAATGTTGTTGCATTGCTTCTTTCATATCAGCACTCACTTTGTGGGCTGCAGGTATCCATTTTAACAATGCACTGCAATGAAGAGCGAACTGTTTTATTCAGTATTTGGCATGCATTGTACTACTCCAGAAGACATGTAAATTCTTTTCTATTTTATACAGATTATATCAACTGCATTGTGACAGGTTAACTTACTATATTTTCCCCTGGTTAGCACATTTGCCTGAGAGCAATATTAAGTACAGCAGGAAATCAGAAATTGAAAAGCATTTACCAGACACTGGTGACAAGCCAGTTAACCAAACTTTGTCCGACATAATAAACCTCACTCAATCACATTTAAATGGATCTTTTTTCCAATTCAATTCCACCTTCCTCAAAGAAAAATCCTTTCAGTTACTGGTAAGAACAGTATAATGCAATGGCATGCATAGCTGAATGATGAAAAATTTAACTTACAGTACATAAAAAATAGGATATACACAGGACTGTCAGTGTTCATTATAATCTGTAGCTATTACATTTTCTCATTTATTCTTCTGCCTCCTTTGTAAGGTTAAGGCCAAAGTCTTAAAAAATCTATTTTACTATTCATAGCTGGGCTGTTCATTCTATCTAAGTGTTCAAACTATAATATCAGTTTTAGCAATAATACGCACTAACAAGTGATCCAGTATTTAAACTGAATTGCATTTTCCTGTGCTGTTGGTAGGGAAATATTTTTTCTTCCCGCATGATAAAATAGAAATTAATTACTGTATATTAAACAGTAACAATAAATCTGGTTAAAATATATTACATATCAACAGACAACATTTTGCTTCAAAACATTGCAAAATGAAACCAACTTCAACTGTTCAATGTTTCAATTAATTATCCCTGAAATACATTGGCATAATTGCAAATATGGCGCCTACTGGAGTCAACATTGAGTAGCATAAACATGATGGCATATTTATAGAGGACCAGGGACCCTCATGTATAAACAGCGTGTACGCCCAAAAATGTTATGTACGCCCGTTTCCACGCTCACATCGTGATGTATAAAAACTAAACTTGGTGTAAAGTCGCGCACATTTTCACGCTAGCTCAATCCCTGGCGTCCTCCGCTTGGTTTTGCAACCTGGCAGCACCCAGCATCAAAGCAGTGCTTTTGTTCCAGTGTGGTTTCCCTTTCTCTTTTAGATCCACATCCCTGACGCAGCTTTATCAAATACATTGAAATTAACCGCATATTGTTTATTAGTTTAAGGCATCTGATTGTAATTAACCTGTAACAATATAATGGTCCACGGAATGGCCAAAGTATTCCAAATACCATAGCTGCTTTAGCGTTGTTCCTCTCACTGCACCACTCAGAGTATTTATTCCACTGTATCTGAGAGTGGAATCACAGCTCTACAGCAGCTGATGGGAAAAAGAATTATCGGTATACAGCATCAAGCACATGCTGCCTCAGCCATATACACAGTCTATTTGAACTGCTCTTATATATGATATCATTTTTAAGATGAAATGCAGCAAAATATGTTTATTACATTATACAGATAAAATGCTAACATAATTTAAATCATCTGTATTGTTAATAATTAAACATTTGAGGACACGGTGTTGCAGCGCTAGCGACGAGCTGGCGCCCCATTCAGGGATTGTTCCTGCCTTGCACTGTATGCTTGCTGGGACTGGCGCGATACTGCATAGATAGATGGATAGAATAATTAAACACGTACTACAAAGATATTTCAATGTTCCTTAAAAATTTTGAATAATCGGCATTCTAACCTTACAGATGGCTTAACATCTATTACTCAGCTGATTATGTGGTGATTGGGTACTTGGAGAAAGAAAAGGAAGGACAGGAATTGAGGGTTAGTACGTTTGAAAGAGACAGTACTGCTGCAATAAATTATTTCATCAAAGGTCACGCACGGCACAGCAAGCATCTTGCGGAAGGCAGGAACAATCTCCGGACAGGGTGCCAGCTCGTCACTATCACTGCGTCACCGTGTTCCAATGTTTAATAACATGCTTTAACTCCTATCATCATGAAAATGATATCAAGTATACATCTCAGTATTTAAATTATTCAGAGAGCTGTAATATCACGAATGTAATGGATTCTGTGTCCTGTCAGAGGGAGAGAAAGCCTGTTTAAGAAGCATGTAGTGATTCACACACATAGAGCACATAGAAAAACACATACAATACAAAGCATTTAATGTGCTACTTTAGTTACAATGGTATTTGAGTAACTAGTAAATTAAAGATTTTAAGATGAAGTTTATAATCTTCTGCTTTAATGACAAAATAAACTACGTGATTAAAGTGGAAATTTAGAGATTAAAGTTCTGTGCTTTTTTCCCCACTGTGTGCCTATTTTTTTTTTTCTTTTCTCTGTACCCTAATAAGCTTCCATATGAGTCTCTGACAGTGGGCTGCGACTCGCTTTTTCATGGCAACTTTGATATCCGACAACTTTTTTTTATTTCGGGCACTGTGCGACTTGAACTTTCGAGTTTCTCCGCCACTGTATGTCACTCGATCAACTTCCTTTTGTTGTTTATACCACTGTTTAAACAAACAAATAATATGTTTTCCCTTGCCTCGACTTGATATTCACTGTAATTCTTCTATTTTCCCCAGGCTTTTGCCATTGTCTTTTCACAGAACGCTGAGCTTAAGGGCTATTTATATTGATTTGCATATTCAAAGAGGCGTAATTCTGGGAGGAGTTGGAGAGTTGCGGCAGGCACGTGCGTTACTTTTCACACTGACCAGGATTTATGTAGCGGAAGAACATGGAAGTTGGCATACGCACACATTTATGCATCTGGATTTTTTTGTGCATATGCACAATTACGCTTTTGTCCATACGCCATGTTTTAGTGTGAATTCTACGCACGCCGTTATGCATGAGGCCCCAGGTTTTTACTGGGTGGAGATCTTAAACCTAAAAGCTGTCATTCCCGTGCTCATAAGAATTTTATGTTCATATACTATCATAATTATTTAATCAATCTGAGACTTGTTTCTGTTACACTTCTGCACCTTGTACTTCAAAATTCTATTAACACGAATAAGAGCAGACGCCAATAAAGAGACAGTGAGCAAGATACTGAACCAAAGACTTGAGTAAGGGGACATGAACAATTTGCAGAGATCCAGGTAAGGTTATTCAGGAAGTAATCTGACTGACAACAAATTACTTGTTTTATTGTGATTGTTGTGAATTATATTTTTTTTCTGCATGATTTGACTTCTCAAAATTTTTTATATTGTTTTTAAACTATGGAGAATATACAGTACTTTCTTTGACGCTTGTTGGTTTTGATTTTGACACCATCATTTTAGTGAGCCAATGCTGTGATGCAACACTTGTTGTTAGGAGATATGATCTTAAACTTCACACCTATAACTTCACAAAAAAAATCACACAAAATAAAGAAATATTGTCATACAGCACATTCAACAAAGATCACTGTTAAAAAGGTATTTCAAAATCAACATCAAATAGTTAATATCAAAAAATACAAGTCAATATTCATAAATGTTTACTTTCTATTTAATGCACAAAATACTAAATCATATTACACATAAGTGATTATTCAGCAGAAGTGTGTCAAGAAGCGCTACTGGGGCTCCTTTATACCAACGGCAATACGCCTGCATAATGCCTCGCTGTGACCTTATAATCATTCTGGTGTTTGCTCATATCAAAGTGTGTGTGTGTGTTTATTTATGTATTTATTTACTCACTTACATATAAACCCATTTATGTATTTAGTTATTAAAAAAGCTTCTGTAAAAAGCCTAATTTCCCCCTGGGGACAATCAAAGTTTGCTTGTTAAAATGACCTAACCTAATCTAACTAATTATGGTGATATGTTACTAGATCTTCATTTTGTGTAATTATTTGGCTGAAATGTTAGCATTACTGTTGCCTAATACATTGTAAAACACAGTGTCTCTCACTTGCTTTCTCCCACAGATTTTCCTGCAGGCCGTCGTCTTTCTCTGCCACTCAGCAACATCACTGCCTCCTATTTGATCTTATGTGGCTACTTTCTTGGATTTCCAATGACTTTTTTCTCTGCTGCCTTCTTTGCCTGGACATTCACACTGCCATTCCGGTGAACCCAGAAAGTGGATAAGTCTGGAAACAAGTGGGTGGGAAAGCAATAAGCCATCCCAGAGGCAGTTTTTAATGGCTTGTTTTAATAACGATTGAAGTAATGTCCCCCAGAGAGTTCTGAGCCACTGGATTTAATGACGACTGGAAAGGGGGGGCTCCCCATAGAAGATTACATTACATTCTGTTTCGCCCCTACACTGCTGGCTCCAGACCCCAATCCCAGCTAAGATCTTTCCTGAAAATCACTGGTGGCCACATACCAGAGTCAACAGATTAAAGAAGAGGAACATGTCTCATATATGCTATTCTGTAAATGCTCAATGATCTCCATCTCTCTCTATCTCTCTCTCATGCACATACTGCTATGGGGTCCTTTAATGACTGGTTTCTCAGGGAACTCCGACCATTCTGACAGCCCTTTGCAGTGTCTCTGTCATGGGTTCCTGTGGCCCCACTAAATTTGCATGCCAAGAACACTGCTGCAATCAATGTATATGTTAAAAATCTCCAAGACAGAGAATGTAATCAAGTTGGAGCAAAATGAATAGAAGAGGATGAGATAAGACTTGTATCAACAGATACCTGCAAGAGAGAAAGAGAGCAGAGCAAGAATTTTAATAGAGGCACACTTGATGGAATTGAATGACAGGCTGCATCTGTAAGGAAATAGTTAAAAATGACTGTGGTTCAACGACACAAACTAATGAAGCTGTTCAACTCCATGAAGCAGTAACCACTGGTGTAGTAAAACTGGAATGTAACTATTTTGTTCAGAATTCTGGGTTTGAAGAAAGGATTTGTGCATTTTCCTCTTTCTGTGAGTATTCCAGAATTGTTAGGAACTTGGTATCATTTTACTTAAAATGAGAAAAATACTATTACTTAGTATTACTTATTATTTCTCCATGTTCAATAACAAAGCAGACAAAAGGAGATGCAAAGGAGGATCAAGGATTCACTCATACCGCATATATCATATATACTGTATATCCATGTACATTGTAGAAGGAGAATGGTCATCTTGGATGAGACGGGGAAGACACCATTACCCGGATGGGAGGCCAGTGTGGTATAATAAATAACTTTGTACCCGGCCAATGTTATTTATTTAACAAATGCTGTAAATGTTATTTATGTGTTATTTATTTAACAAATAAATAACATTGTACCCGGCCAGTGTAAATTAATGGAAGGACCAGCAATAACAGGGATTCAGGAGCAGTTTAATTCCCCATTCAATAGGTGGCAGTGGTCCTCACATAGAAACCCAGTTGGGACACCCGCAGGGATGCTTGGGAGTTGGAGTCTGGAACTGCAGCCCTGTCGGGGTCCTTGGGCATCGTTAGAGGGCACTGTTGATGTTGGCCTTTTACTTTTTTTATGGCCCAGAAGTGCTTCCTGGAAGATATAACATGAGACCAGAAGCATTCCCAGTTTTGGCCTAAAAGGAGTCCACTGATACACATATATACTAGTCAGAGTTGGGAGGCAACGAGCAACACTCAGCAGAGGAGAGAAGGAGGAAGAATTGCATTTGTTTATTGTGATTTTGTGGCTTATAACTGGTGAGAGGATTGTATTTAAAGGTGCTTGTGTGAATAAATAATCTTTACTTTTACATTGTGCTTGTGCTTTGGGATTCTCTGGTTCTTCCTTGTGATTACAACATAAATATATATATATATATATATATATATTTATATATATATATATACAGTATATATATATATATATATATATATATATATATATATATATATATATATATATATATATATAATCTTCTTATATAATACGCTACCATGGTTATCCGTTTGTCTGTCCAGGATTTTAAATCACCTGTAGCTCACAAACCGTTTGACCCATTGACCTGAAATTTGGTACACATATACTACGTGACATCTACTATCCACTTTCGGGGTGATGATTGACCTCCAAGGTTATTCCTCTTTTTATTTTTATTTAATTTTATTGTAGAATCAACTCTCGGCAGCGGTCAGCAGGGCAGGCGTGTGGCGCATGCGTATGGGCGCCGTTCTCATCCCTACCACCTTTGCCCAGAGGGGGCTGGGCAGTCTCGTGGTCTGGAACCCCTGCAGATTTTATTTTTTTCTCCAGCTGTCTGGAGTTTTTTTTTTGTTTGTTTTTTCTGTCCTCCCTGGCCATTGGACCTTAGTCTTATTCTATGTTAATTAGTGTTGTCTTATTTTAATTCTTACTTTGTCTTTTTTCTGTCTTTTTTCTTCATCATGTAAAGCACTTTGAGCTACATTATATGTATGAAAATGTGCTATATAAATAAATGTTGTTGTTGTTGTTTGCCATCACTTCCCCTACCTCTTCATATCTTGAATCATTCTTGAGGCAGATTGAAGACTAAAGTGCCAGCTTAAGTGAAAAATTAAGGAAAACGTATTAAGTAATTGCAACACAAACACTCTTAATCAGTTTTAATGTGAAAAGATGCCGATGAAAGAAGAGAAGAAGTGGGCCGCTAGGGTGGAGAAAAGAAGAGCTGCTCGGGAAACAGCAAGCACATCAACCTCTGAGTAAACAAATGCTAAACGTACAGAGAAAGAGGATGAAATCTATGAATGCTCAAGTCAAGTGTATTCACTGCATATATATATATATATATATATATATATATATATATATATATATATCTTTGTACTGCAGCCTAACAGAGCTGATTATGCCCTTGGATGGACTAGTACAATTTGTAGGACTGGCACTTACGTTGCGCTGGGCACTGCTGGGTTAAGCCTGGGATCTTGTATTGTATTAAACAGGTGGATGAATTTACAGTTATGGGAGTCGGTAACAGCCTAGTCTGACCTTAACAGAATCTAAGAGCTGCTACCATTAAAAATGTTCATACACCCTTTCATCTCTTGTGGTCTTTTTAACTCCCGTGTTATCTTTCATATTTTCTATATGTCACTTGCTTAAGGCCTGGACTGTGAGGACACCGAAATTCACAGTTCGATTCAATATCCTGTTACATGTTACCAGTTTCTAGCAGACTAGAGTGCTTTAGTAATAATATTCTGCGTATAAAACTTCAAATATTCAATAAGGACTAGTATATGGTACAGATGTGATTTTTTTAACTGCTGACACCAGGCAGTTTCTTTATGTTAATACTGTCAGCCCTAATAGAGTCACACAAAAATTACTGTCACTTACTGTATTTTTTTATTTGAAATCCAATCATTTTGGCAATTTGCAGTATAAACTTCATTTATAGGGATACATACTGTATGTGAGTAACATTCACAACTGCTGTATCTTTTCACTTTAGCTAAAATGTTTGATCTTTATCTCAAACACAATAGGAAAAGACAATTTTATATTATGGTACTTTTCAAAATTAATTTAATTTCTTAACCATCTTGCACAAAACCTTTTAAGTGCAAATATGAGCTCAGAATCATTCTAAACTGACAGCATCACTTTGGGATTTCATTTATTATGAATACTATTTTTAAATCGCTCAGGGATGTGGAAGAGGAAGACATGCAAACAGGAAAATGAGTTGGTAGCACTGAGTTTCGAACTGAGTTGGCAACTCTCAAAATAATTTACTCATTTGTTCATACTCCACATACAGCTCCTGTAGATCCCCAACACACACAGAATGCGTGCTCATCTTACACATGCAGGTTTTACTACTGACTTAGTATCAATGACCCCTGTTTTATTGGAAAGAGTAAGTGAGTTTTAAAAATCATTAGAATAATAATATATTACGCTTGCGTGAGCCTTGCCTAGAAATGTGAATGGCTTTCATTATAAAAGAGATCTGTCAATAATCAGAAAACTAGCTTGTAACCGAACTAAAAAATTATTTTACTGCATTTTGAATAAAGTACCCTTCTATACTCTGAAGAGACACACTCTCATCTTAAGAAATGATTGTCTAAATGCTGTGTAAAATAAGTAGTTTCAACACACAAAAAAAGGTTTGGGGCAGCCACCCGCAAAAGTGCATTGAAAACAAGAGAGATGTGGCTGGTTTGAGTTCCAAGACTGAACTGATCAAGTTTTGGGATGTGGAGTCATTATAGGCCAGCAACCGGAAGTGATGTCATCTGGCCGGGACCGGACGTGACATCTTTCTAGGCACCAGAACCAGAAGTGACGTCTTTCTGGGCGCTGGAACCAGGAGTGACATTAAATCAGGCAGGTTTTCCCGTTTTTGGTCCGCAGAGATAACAGAAATAGGTTTAGAGCACCCTGCCACCCCCTGGCCTGACGGGTTATTACCTGTAATTGGTCTGTTCAGTTCCCTCCTAATCGCATGTGTGTGACAGCTGGTTAACGTGTTATAAGCAATAACTTCTGAGATACAGGTAGGCAGTATGTTACAGTCAACAGCAGAATGGGATCACCCACTTCATTTTCATGAATGCGCCTCTTGGGCTCATACAAGTGCGAGTCGTAACATAATCTCCATAAACACATGGTATGGATGTCAGAGGCTGGAACCCCAGATCTGTCTTGAGGTGTTCAGGTGAGCTGCAGGACTGTTAAAATGTATGACTCACAGGGAATCAATTAGAGCAGTCCTAGAAGGCTGGCCATCCTACTCTGAACTTCACCTCACAAAGTCTGTAGTATGCCAGTACTCAGAGTACCGAACTACCAAATTTTTAAAACGATACTATAACATTTGATAACCTTACTACATGAAAACGTGACTGAAATTGCTCTGTGCTGCCATTACTGAAAATAAGCTCTTAAGAAAATAAAGGCATGACAATTATGGGCCAGGCACGCTGATTCTTTTCAAAAGGTGTATGGAGTTAGACGTTTCCAGAAAGCTTGGTGCTCGTACATGGACTTTTGGCAGTAATGTAACACCATAGTGGTACTGCGTTGGTATGACTAGCAGGACGCAACTCACCGGGGGAGTGTGGACTGGACAGACGTCACGCGATAGTAGCGCAGATGGCAGGTCAGGTGCTGTTCTTGGTTTTAGTTGTTACAGTATTTAAAATACATTAAATGTAAAGTCAGAGTTCAGTTTTGTCACTAATTTTTTAGGAGAAAAACATTAATTTTGCACTTTATTTTCAGAAAAACAAAATAATCTGTTATTTGCTTCAGTGTCATTTTGATATTGGTACTGAGGTGCTGAAGCTGGAATCAGTACAAAGTTAAGTTTAGTATCAGTCCAACATTAGTGTGTGATGTCTGCATGTTCTCCGCATTTCTGTGTATGTATTCTTCTCCATTAGAAAATGAAAAAGTTACAACAAGCAAAGGCGATTCAGCCCAAGTTCAAGTTTACTGTCACGTGTATATAGTACAACGAACTTCTTACTTGTCAGTCCTATGCACTTTAATTCTTTGGATTTTGCCACACAACCTGGTCACTTCTTCCATGTATCTACTGTATAATTCATTCTGTGAAGAAATGCTTTCTAACGTTTGTGCAAAATATACACGTCCAATTTCCATATGTGCTGTCGATTTTTTTGAAGATTTAATCTGAAAATCACAGTTTTGATCTGCTGTACTAATTCCCTTCAATTCTGTCATCTCTTAATCCCTGTTTGCATAAATTGAAATGCTTAAACTCTTTCAGTCTTTCCTCACAGCTCTAATCACACAGTCCTGAAATCAGCTTCATCGCTCTTCCCTGGACTTTCTCTTGTGCTCACATGTCTTTTTTGTAATAGGGAGACGAGAACTGCACACTGCACTCCAGATGAGATCTCACCGCTTCATTATATAACCTAAGTACAATTTTCTTTAACTTCTTTAACTTGTATTTTCCACACCTGTGCATCTTTTAACTGGCTCTGCACATAAAAATGTCCTGCAATGGCCTGGTGTGTCATCATAAGGCGCTGTCTGTGTTGTGCCATATTCTCTTGTAGCTTTCGGCCATAAGTGGGTAAAAAAAGGAATAACAGAGTATACATCTCATAATCAAATAAACAAAGAAACAAAATATTACTTGTCATTGGAGTACCATGGGATACAGTACCACAGCTAACAGTAAAGTCTTAATTGTTTTGAAGAATCTCACCAGCTGCATTCCTGTAGATTTCTCACTCCTCTACACCACTGGAGGCCATCATTAAATAAAGGAATGGATAAAACTCTTAAAAGTCCATACTGCTTCATGGAGTTAAATTGTTTTTAATATGAGACAAAATCCATTTTGTACTGAGAGCAGTTAAAAGAAAATATGTCTTTAATGTCATGCACCAATTTTTACACACAACATAGAGGGAGGCAGCTTGATGCCCAAAACACTGAACAAATCCAAATTGTATTATGTAATATTATCTACTGTTGAATTTTGCTCTGTTCTTGTAATATTTCTATTGCACTATTATATTGTATTGAGGATTAGTTCTGTTCTGTTCTGGGTATTGTATTGCATTTACCCCGTTTTTTTGACACCCACCCTACCTGGAAAGGGGTCTCTTTGATAGAGCCGGTTATACTTCCTTAGAAGGCTGGCGTCCTTCAACATCTGCAATAAGATGCTGCAGATGTTCTATCAAACGGTTGTGGCAAGCGCCCTCTTCTACGCAGTGGTGTGCTGGGGAGGCAGCATTAAGAAGAAGGACGCCTCACGCCTGGACAAACTGGTGAGGGAGGCAGGCTCTATTGTTGGCATAGAGCTGGACAGTTTGAAATCTGTGGTAGAGCGACGGGCGCTCAGCAGGCTCCTATCAATTATGGAGAATCCACTGCATCCACTAAACAGTGTCATCTCCAGACAGAAGAGCAGCTTCAGCGACAGACTGCTGTCAATGTCCTGCTCCACTGACAGACTGAGGAGATCGTTCCTCCCCCAAACTATGCGACTCTTCAGTTCCACCTGGGGGGGGGGGGGGGTAAACGTTAACATTATACAAAGTTATTGTCTGTTTTTACCTGCATTGTTATCAATTTTTAATTTAATATTGTTTTTGTATCAGTATGCTGCTGCTGGAGTATGTGAATTTCCCCTTGGGATTAATAAAGTATCTATCTATCTATCTATCTATCTATCTATCTATCTATCTATCTATCTATCTATCTATCTATCTATCTATCTATCTATCTATCTATCTTTTTGAACTGCCTTTCCCAAGATTTCTTCCATTTTCTCCCTACAAGGGTTTTTTTGGGAGTTTTTCCTTGTCTTCTTAGAGCGTCAAGGCTGGGGGGCTGTCAAGAGGCAGGGCCTGTTAAAGCCCATTGCAGCACTTCTTGTGTGATTTTGGGCTATACAAAAATAAATTGTATTGTATTGTAACATGCACCATGACAAAGAACAATTATGCTCTGAGAAGGATCATTTTTGATGCAATGAAATGAGTTCAGTCAACCTTCACCATTACATCGGTTTTAATAAACTTTACCTCTTAACATCTTGTTGCTCAGATCAAGTGTTTGTAGTATTTATGATGTAAAAGTAATGGCAATGACAAATTTCAGCTTATGGAAATGTAACTAGCTATCTATTCTGTCACAGAGAGATGTGATTCCGATTTTTCATGATAACCAATTAGGATAAAAAAATGTAGTGTAAAACCTTGCAAAGCTTGAAACCAGAAAGTCAAAACTGACCTGTTATGAAGCCTAATCAAAGTACCAGAAATTAAAGTTGAAAGAAAACAAAGTCCAAAGTCGAAACCACAAGATCGATAAACAAAATGCACTTGCCACTAATGATTTATATCCACAACTCAGATAAGCAGAAAGTCTTTGAGCTGACCCTTATACCTCCTGACCCTTGACATCATGGACCACAACCTTCAGTTGTCCTAAATAGTAACATGGCTAGCAACCGTACACGAACTAAGTCCAAAATGGTGGCACCCATGGAAAACAAAACGCTGTCATGGGAAATAGTTTAATGGCTTTAAAATGAAAGTGAAATCAAATCATATTGTTGGCCGTGTACCTGTTATTATCCCTTGTTGTTGCAGCTCCTCCCTGTTAACAACACTTTTCGCAAAATTCGCCTTAATTTTACACTTTCTTACTCTTGTTTTATTTCTTTTATTGTACGTATAGTTCGTGGATACAGCTGACTCGAATTGTATGGATTTGGCTTAATACTTACAGATTTTATGGACTCTACTTTGACTGGGAACAGCTGAGTCTGTGGATCACGGGACGAGTACCTACGAACATTTCTTTGTACCTGGCAATCTAGCACCTCGAGATGATCTGTCTCCGTGATTATATTAAATTCGCTATGCTGATCTGCTCCCATTTCATCTTACAGTACTCTATGACTGGGAACTGATCTGATGTTCATACTAATCTGGCTTTTGGCTCCGGGGCGATCACGCCTGAAATTACCAAGCATTACTGTTTGTGGCTGTGTATTGGAACCTCCAAATCCTGCTACCTCCTCCTGCTATGCTTTCTGCTGCTTGCTATCGCCGCTCACCTATGCTACCACACCCGCCTGTCCTACTTGTTCCACTGTGCTGTGCTGCTTCTCCACTGCTATTCAGATAAGTATTGCCCAGTGTCATGTTAAAATACTCTCATGACAAACTCCTTCTTATTAAACAGTTTGTCCAGAGCTAATGGTCTGACTGGAACATCCTAAAGGACGCCGGTATTTTGCAACGCCCGAAATATGTACATCGCGGGTCAGGTCGCCGCCACCGCCGGGCTGCGAATGAAAAGACCACCGGCAGCATATGCTCAGGAATACGCCATCCTTCTCATGACCCTGGAAATAGAAGTGTCATTGTGCCAAATTTGCATTATGTGGAAATAAACCCTGATCGCGGCTCTGTGCAAAAACAGGCCTCATTAACTAATATTGCACTGTTTAACTCGAGGTCTCTTAATGGCAAAGCATTGGTGCTGTCAGAACTCATCACTGACACCAAACTTGATATTCTGTGTCTAACGGAGACTTGGCAAAAACCAAACGAATTTGCGTCTCTCACAGAGGCGACTCTAATTGGTTTCACTTTCCACACAGAACCTCGCAGGTCAAGACAAGGCGGCGGGCTTGCAGTAATTGTCAGAGCAAACTTAAACATTAAACAAATCCCAATTGACTGTCCATTGTCTTTTGAGTGCCTGGCTCTTAAACTAATAACGAAATCAGGTCGTCTCACTCATTGTTCTTTATCATCCCCCAAAATACAATGCATCCTTCTTATCCGATCTGATTGAACTTTTGACCCACCTAAGATCTTACTCTCAGAGAATTATGCTTCTTGGTGATTTCAACATCCATATTGACACCCCCACATCTAAACTGAGAAATGAATTCCTATCCGTACTGGACTGTTTTGACTTGACACAACATGTTGATTTTCCCACCCACTCTGGAGGTCATATATTGGATCTGATCTGCACTTCTGGACTATCTGTTGCCAACATTTATAGCAGTGATTTGGGACTCTCTGACCATAAAGCAGTATTTTTCGCTGTTTCACTGCCTTTCCCTCCTCTTACCTGTAAACGACAAATCTCTTACAGAAACCTTAAAAATATCTGTCCCTCTATCCTTTCTGGATCCATTTCTGATCTTTTACTGTCTTCACCTATTCCATCAACACTAGATAAGACCACTATAACTCAGCCCTTCATTCAGCATTAGATAAAACAGCTCCTTTAAAACATAAGGAGGTTTCCTTTAAACGTTCAGCTCCTTGGTATAACTCAGAATTGCATTCTATGAAAGCAGCAGGCCGACGCCTTGAGAGAATGTCACGTAAGACTGGCCTCACCATGCACATCCAGGCTTTCTCTGACCACCAAAGAGCTTACAGAGAAGCACTAACTTCTGCCAAGAACACCCATTATGGCAGAATAATAGAAAGTGGTCATGATAACCCAAGGGTTTTGTTTTCTGTAGTTAATAAACTACTCGAACCCGCATCTGGCCGAACTACCTCTTCTACTGAAGTCTGTGAGGAATTCCTCCACTTTTTCCATAACAAAATTAACGATCTAAATAATTCAACTAACATAAATACATCATCTGTTTATATCTTTCCCTGTCTTCCCACTCCATCCAGCTCCTTCTCTAAGTTCTCACCAGTCACATCTGCTTTTGTTAATAACCTCCTTTGTAATTTGAGGCCGACTACTTGTGTACTGGACCCCATCCCCACCACACTACTTAAATCCTGCCTTCATGCCATAATCCCGACTGTTACAACAATAATAAACTCATCCCTTGACACTGGCTCTGTGCCGCACACTTTTAAAATCGCTTCTGTAACCCCAATGTTAAAAAAGTCTGGCCTTGATTCTGACAATCTTAACAATTTCCGGCCTATTTCCCACTTACCTTTTCTGTCAAAAGTTCTTGAGCGTGTTGTAGTTTCCCAACTCACCAATTACCTAACCTCTAATAATTTAATGGAACCCTTTCAGTCTGGTTTCAGGGCGCGGCACAGCTGTGAAACTGCTCTGCTACAGGTAACCAATGATTTGCTTATGGCAGCAGACTCTGGACAAACCAGCATATTAATTCTATTAGACCTCAGTGCAGCATTTGACACGGTCAGACATGACATTCTACTGTCCAGAATGGAGAACATGCTGGGTATCTCTGGCACTGCCCTCCAGTGGTTCAAGTCCTATCTGACCGATAGGCAAGAGTTTGTTAGTCTTAGCAACAGCAGATCCAGCTCAGCGCCAGTCACGCAAGGAGTTCCACAGGGCTCTGTCCTCGGCCCTCTTCTCATCTGTATTTTTATGCTTCCCCTTGGCCATATTATCCGTAGCTATGGACTGGGTTATCATTTTTAAGCAGATGATACTCAACTCTACTTCAATGTTAAAAGTGGAACTTCATCATAGCTTTCTCAGCTCACAACCTGCCTTAGTGAAATTAAAACCTGGATGGAGCAGAACTCTTTAAAATTAAATTGCAATAAAACTGAACTCCTGCAAATTGGGACTAAAATGCAACTTAATAAAATGAGCTCCTTCCCAGTCCATCTTGGCGGTGATCTCATCAGACCTGCTTCTACTGTAAAAAATCTTGGTGTCATTTTTGATTCCTCCCTTTCTTATTCTGCCCACATAAATCACATTAAGAAACTTTCTTACTTTCACCTCCGTAACATATCCCGTGTTCGCTCCTTCCTCTCCTTCTCTAATGCTGAGAAACTTGTCCATGCTTTTATCACATCCCGCATCGATTATTGTAATTCCCTACTGGCAGGTGCCCCTTCTAATCTTCTATCACAGCTCCAGCTTATTCAAAACTCAGCTGCAAGAGTCCTTACTCGAACCAGCAGCAGCGAGCACATAACACCCATCCTGCTCCATCTCCACTGGCTCCCTGTGTCTTACAGAATCGAATATAAAATCCTACTAATAACCTACAAAGCCTTAAATAACCTTGCACCAAACTACATCAGTGACCTACTCCATCACTATGTGCCTATCCGCCCACTAAGGTCCTCTGATTCTGGTTATCTTGTTGTGCGCCACACTAACCTACACTCCATGGGTGACAGGGCCTTCAGCTGTATAGCGCCCAGACTCTGGAATGACCTACCGAAATTGATTAGATCAGCTGACTCCACAAATTCTTTTAAAAAAAAAACAACTCAAAACTCATCTGTTCAGGAAGGCTTTTAGCTCTACCTGACTTTATTACCCCTCTTTCAGTTTACTTCTCTGTCAAGATGCTCATGTAACCTGTATACTATATGTGTGTGTGCGAGAACATCAATTATGTTGTCTGTTTTTTTCAGAATTCACTGTCTTAATCTTCTTTATTTATTTATCTGGTTTGTACAATGCTGTATACTGTATACGCTGCCGTTCTTTATTATATTCTGTAAGTGCCTTGAGCATGGGAAAGGCACTATATAAATAAAATGTATTATTATTATTATTATTATTATTATTAGGACACATCTCATAATTTTATCTTTAATAATTGCTGTGCCAGCTGTCTGGGATGAGTTGAAATTAGTTGAAAAAGTAATCAACATGGACTTAAGCTTTTTGTTTGATACATAGGTTGTCCATTTGGTCTGACATAGTAATACACACCCAATCCTTTTACTTCGTGTTGGCATTTTCCTCTTCGGACAGAGCTGCCTGCTTTCAACGCTTCCTCCCGGCATTACTCGTCACACTGACCACTCTTATAGTTGAAGGGTTGCTAAAAAAGTGCAGCAGTAGTTGCTACCACATTGATTTTGTTTAGCAAAGCTAAACTAGTTGTGTTGGGGCTTTGGTTTCCCGACGTGTGTGTTGATTTATTGTTATTTTCAGTCATCCATTGCCCACCGTCCAGTTATCAGTCATTAGCATTACAGGTATAAATCTTGTTCACATGGCCCAAGTGGCTGATAGAAAGTCGCTACCACATGGCTATTGCTGGAGTATAAAATCAGAAAATAAAATAGACCAATAAGACCAATTTTCTTATTTTCATATTTGGCACTTTTATTATCATTTTTGATTATTTTCACCCTTTATCTATGTATTTTGTCTAGTTTAAACTTTTTTCCTCCTAAACCTAGCAACTAGACAGACTTACGTACAATCAAACAGACAAACACAGACACTTGCTCCTTTATTAAGATTTATCAAAATGATTTCAGTCCAACCGGCAGCTGTTGAACGTATTCAGCGTAAATGTTTGGCGTGCGCCATGTATTGGAATATATTTTCTAATGCATGAAGTAATGAGCCCTGCGGTGGGCTGGTGCCCTGCCCGGGGTTTGTTTCCTGCCTTGTGCCCTGTGTTGGCTGGGATTGGCTCCAGCAGACCCCCGTGACCCTGTAGTTAGGATATAGCGGGTTGGATAATGGATGGATGGATGGATGGATGAAGTAATGAAATGCATTGCATTTTTCATTCCAGCAGATGGCACAACATAAACATTAGCACTGATTTTATGAATCCCATACCAAATGGCATATAACAGAGACACAGCAAACACACACAAACCTTTCTTCTTTTATTAAGACAGAAAGTGTTATACAGTATACACTGCTATTAGTCAGTTACTGCTATGCTGTGTTTAGTGTCATTAAGACATCCAAAACACACATGACAGTTTACAATAGCAGCTGTGCATCCCCTTACAGGTGCATAATAACTCCTTAACAAAGGTTCTGCTTATGGTACTTTGCGGTAAGTGACTAATAGTTGCACTGTAGGTTCCTGCCACTGACTCAAATCCCAAAGTCTGTCTGTGTGGATTTTGCATCTTCTCCCATATAAGTGCAGTTGTTTTATGAGTTATGTAGTTTTCCTCCCACATCTCAAAGCCGTGTGTATCAGGATACTCGTTACTCTTAATGTTTTAATATGAGTGAGTGTGAGTGTGTCCTTCAGTGGACAGGAGTCGGATCAGCAGATGGTCTTAGCCTTGAGCTCAACGCTACTGGAAAGGCTCTATTGCTAAAATTAATAAGTAGGTTTCATAAAGAATCAATGTATCTATTATAGTTCGTTAAATGGTTAAACGGTGCGCGGTTTTGTCTTGTTGAAAGCATTAGTTGGAATTATGCTCACGCAGTGTTAAACATGAGGAGTCACTTCCATGTCAGTGTGTTCGGGTAGACAGAGAGTTAATCCTCTTCAAGCATCTGCATTTTCTTATGTGCATCTATTAAGAATGGCAGTTTTTTTTCTTACTGACAGTCTGTGAGCCTTTTTCATGAACAACCGCATTGCAGTAAGAATTTTCCTGCCAGTTTTTTTTCTCTTTAAACACATTTCCATTTCAGATAGCAGATAAGCATTGCCAATAACTTCTCTCTTAAATGCTAAAATTTCAGTAAAATTAAGTTTAACATAGCACCTGTAACTCAAGGCAATATTTGTGAGAACAGGCAATGTTGGCAATTGACAGCTTCAAAGGAGAAACAATATTTTGCATATCAGTGACCAACAGTTGAGAAAAGAATGGTGAAAAATGAACATTTGCATACAATTTATAAGATAGCAGATTTTTTTTTTATTTACCAGAGTATCCCAACAGATTGCAAGTGGGTTCACTAAGAGGTACTAGCTTAGTACTTTTCAATTAACAATTCGATAATTTGTTTTGCACTAAAACACAGGCACGTTCATAACTTCATTTGACTTTTTTCATTTAGGCTTGCCCCAAACTGGATTAAGCAGGCTTGTGAATGTTATGTTATTTTAGTGATATCAAGTAGAATAAATTCATTACTCATGTTTTCCATTCATATCAACCAATCAATATGTTGATAGACTGAGGTGTCCAATTTATATTCTTAGTCCAGTGAGAAGTTCTTCTTCCTTCTTCTGACCTCTTGATGCCCGATGAAAGTCATTTTATTGTGCAATGTATTAGTTAAAATTCAAGTCTCAGAGGACTGACATGCATGGGAGGCCTATTCAGAAATAAGTATCATAGAACATTCATTAGTAGTAATACCAGTGAATTTCACAATTTAACACTTAAATCATGCTGTTTATTTTCAAATCTTTTTCCGAGCTATTGCAGTTTACTGAGACCATGTCTGGTGAAATCATCTTAAAAATAATTGTTGATAAAAAGTTAAACGCATTCCAAGATATACACATCATTCTTCCATTTCTACTGTATATACCCCTCGGTCTGTCAGTGAATTACAGGGGGTCACAGGCAGACATTGAAAATCAGGAAAACCCAATTACCAATCAGAGTCCATCCATCCATCCATTTTCCAACCCGCTGAATCCGAACACAGGGTCACGGGGGTCTGCTGGAGCCAATCCCACCCAACACAGGGCACAAGGCAGGGAACCAATCCCGGGCAGGGTGCCAACCCACCGCAGGACACACACAAACACACCCACACACCAAGCACACACTAGGGCCAATTTAGAATCGCCAATCCACCTAACCTGCATGTCTTTGGACTGTGGGAGGAAACCGGAGCGCCCGGAGGAAACCCATGCAGACACGGGAAGAACATGCAAACTCCACGCAGGGTGGACCTGGGAAGTGAACCCGGGTCTCCTAACTGCGAGGCAGCAGTGCTACCACTGCGACAGAGTCTGCCACCCTAACAGCAATGACAAACACGTTATTTTCAAAATATTGGCTGCACTCTTGTTCACTTCACTTTGCAAAAATCTTATCGCTCCCCTTCTCCTTCAGTCGTGACAGATGACGGCTTTTAAATCACATGATAAACATGTTCAAATGTTTATATCCATTAGATGATAATGTACATTTTCTTCATGTCAGTGTTTTTGTGTGCACATTTTTACAGAATTAACATGTTTTCAGTGGCAGTGAAACAACTATGGATTTGCAGTTTTTGTGTGAAAAATTTGCCAAAAAAGGAAATGAAGAATCACAATGTTGCTGTTGAGATACACTGAGAATTCCTCCTAGGGTCCTTATTGCTGGCACGAAAGGACTCTTGTACAGTTGCTACAAGATTGTTAACTGATGGATACTGCAGGGATAATTCTAATTAAACTTCATTTAAAATACTCGTATAACATATTTCAGCATAACTGGGGTAAAATAAGGAGGCCTACTAATTTCATACACAAAATAAAATGACTTATAGCGTGGCATAAGATGAGTTCTGCTGCCTCATAGATCTCTGGCTCATATCCCACAGTCAGTCCCCATCTTTGTGGAGGCTGCATGTCTCTTTTCTTTGTGTCTGTGTGTTTGTTGTTTATTACTGCCTATTTTCATCATCTCTCACATCCAAAAGACATGGATGTGACCACTATGGGGAGTGCAGAGCCACAGACTCCAGACACAAGTGCACAGGAGTCAAATAAAGTATATTTTTTATGATGTAAAGTACCTTTAACAGGCTCTTCCTCTGAAGCACAGGTACAACGATAGCACAGTTCCAGCTATTTTCTTCCACTCTCCTCCAAACAAGTCCAACTCCCTGAGTGAGGTGAGGTGACCTCTTTTATCCTGGTCCCGGGAGTAGTTTCACTGCTAGAACATTGTCTGAAGGAAGCAAGTCTGGGTCAGGTGGAAGCCTAACAAAGCAGGGATAGTCCTTCCCTGTAGCATCCATGGAACCCAGCAGGGTCTCTAATGGGTCTACAGTTCCCAGTTTGCTTTGCAGGCATATGCATGGGTGTTCCAGTTCAGTAGTGCTGCCACCTAGTGTGATTGGGGAAGCATGCAACTTTGACAAGCTGTCTCCCCTGAACATTCTATTTTGGCCAGGTAAGCATCTTCTATCCAAGCCAGCCAGTCTATCCATGTTGGCACACCATGCCAGCCTCCTGGCTAAGATAGGGTATGGGCTTCATTCCGGCCAGCATGCCAATCCATCCATGCCATTTCTTTCATAGGTTAAATGGGGATTCAAAATTTGCCCTGTGATAAACTGGTGCCCTGTCAAGTAATGACCCCTGCCTTGTGCCCGACGATGCTAGGCTAGGCTTCTGTCCTCTGTGATTCTGAATTGGATTAAGTAATGACTTTCATGAATATTACTTGCTTTATAAATATCCTCACAGATCATAAAAATACACTGATTGGTGACTCTAGACTGAGTTAATGTGTGCACCCCAAGATGAATTGGTACCATGCTCTAATCGGGTTCCTGCATTGTATCCAATAGTCCCAGGGCAGGCTCTGGCTCTCTGCAACCAATAATTCAATTATAATGGATTCTGCCATTGAATGGATGGATATTGTACTACCTGGACAGAAAAGGTCAGCACATGTTGGGGACTCTACATCTTTTAGATGAGATACGCTTTTCCATAGCACAAAATGTACTGCTCCATGGCAGTCCTAGCAAATAAGTGAAACTGACCGTAAATATGTTATTAATCTGCAAGACCTGAACTTTTCAGGCAAACAGGACTGTACAAATAGACTTGGCCAATGAGAAATAAAAATCTCCAAGGATATAAAGGGTTAGAATCAGATAATTAAACATAGAAATGTGCAGATGAAACTGCTTAACAAGTGGTGTCACTTGCTGTATGTGCTGCTAAAATAGCCAAAGCCAATTTGTTACTTGTCCAGTCTGCTTCAAGTGCTTAGTACACCCACTCCATCTGCTGACGCTGATACTGTGGTGCCATTTCAGCAAACAAAACCTCTTTTTAATGACTTAAGCATAATTGTGGAAAATTTTGGGCCTTTAACGCAGATGCCAGATTGTTGCATATTTGAGTTTTTGGGCACGAGAGCAAGAAATGCCTTGCAGATTAGTCCTGTTTAAGAAAGCTGCAGCTCTTCTCTTATCCTTTCTGCTACAACCAGTTCTTTTCAGTAATTGCCTGAGACATACTATGCATTGCCTCCACAGCTAGCCTTGTTGTAGTTAGAGACCACTCATTTGCTGTTTTCCTTTGACTTCTTTTCCTATTATACTGAATGTTGTCTGGCAGGGATATGACAGGAAGAGTAGGGAAATAAAAGGTGAAGAACATCCATCATTTTCAACTCTAGCATTGTGTTTCCAGTCTATGTCGATCCATTTAGTTGGGTCTAGTTTTTGTTGAGTTTTGTATAACGTCTTGGATTTTCAAATTTCCATTGGACTTTGTTCCTAGTCTAGTCTTTGGATTTTTTTGTGATTAGTTCCAATATAGGGAATTAAACAGAATATTTCAGCAGATGTATAACAGAACCCACATTAAATCACCCACACCCTAACCACCCACCACACGGAACAACAGACATGCAGAATTTAAACAGCAGTAGACAGCCCTCCTTGGATTTCATGGATGCTTTGTTAATCTGAGATGCAGATAACTACATATGTAAGAAATTGTGAAATTAAGATACCTGATTATCATGTGTGGAACGGTGAGGTGATGTTCACTGTGAAACAAGGAGTAGTTTAGCAGCAAGAATGCCTAAATAGATATGGTTTTGCAGAAAGGAGATGAGATATAGGGAAGACAAATCCAAAATGATTAGAGTTTCAGGTAGTAGCAGAATATGAACACTGAGGAAAAAAGATAAGGAGTGAGAAGGTAAAAAAACATGCGGGCAGAACCGGAAAATGAGGAGAAAAGTGCTTGATACACCAAATCTGACAAAGAGGATCAGGTTCAAGAAATAACATATAACTGAAGTGGAGTAGGGTGAAGTCTGTGAAGAAACTTTAAGTGGATTTGTTGATGATTATGATTTTGGAAACAAAGTTTTACATTATAAAATATAGTCACTAGGACAAAAGGAGTGAAAGAAGGAGAGAGATCTCCAAGACAGTGGATAGAAGCATTGACTTTATAAAATATGCAATGATAATTAGAGGAAGCTATTTCGGTAATTAATGCAGGAATGTTCATACCCTAGGCAACTAAACCAGTTGATAACTGGGATTAATGAAGGTAAGCAGGCTTGCTTGGATAAATTATTAAGTAAAAGGAGGAAGGATTTTGTCTAATTAATTGTGTAACCAGAGTGGTTGTTGTTAAACAGTAAGAGTAACAAGAAACATTGCCTTGGTACAGGAAAACATCATTAGCACAGAAAAACAATTCCTTGAGAAGAACCGTGACATATTATAGGTATCAATAGCTGAGAGTTATGGAACACTGTTGCAAATGGTTTGAGGGATACATTGAAGAAAAGAAAGTGGACATCCACGTGTGCCCATTCTTTTAATGGGGAAAGGATTCTGGGCCTTCCTTCCATTCATCTTGTTGAATGATTGTAAGCTCCTTGCAGCTCTACAATCCACTTAAGGGACAGACCAATGTGTTATAAGGTCCAGGTTTGTAGTTACAATCTAAAAACTCTAGCAAGTTTTTCTCTGTATTTCTTTCTGGTTATAACCCATTTTCTTTAAGACTTTGACTTTGGTTTGTGTATTAGACTTTGTTGTTTCATTATTTGATTGATGACTCTGACCCCAACTAGTCTTTTGATATAAGATTTTATCTGCTGGTCTTTTAATTTCTTTAGTTCTTATGGCTTCCCAGTTCTGTCTGTGGCAGAACATAATGGCTTGTTTACCTAATTCTGGTCTGAACCTTTGTGTCTATATAATTCTGAATTTCAGTCAGAGTCTTGGAAGGACAATGCTGTTGTTCATGATAGAGATTGCTCTGCATTTCAAATTGAACTGACTTAATTTAGCCTCTCTCACAAAAACCAGTCCAGCATCACATTTGAAGGAGGTTGTGTGAATGTTACACTGTTTATGCCACTTGTGTAGCTATCCTTACCTTGCCAAGATGAAACATAGGCTTGTCTAAAATAGGACAAAAAGGAAATGGACCTGGAGATGGAAACAAACGTGCAATAGCCATGAAATTACTCAAAAACAGACAGGGGTTTGTTACCAGTCAAGCTATCAAAATAACCAAAAGCAGAATGCAAGAGAAAATTCAGAATCTCAGTACTGCCAGAATCAAAAGATAAAACAACCTCTAACAAGTAGGAGCTCTAACAACAACAAGAAATGCAAGTGGCCATTTTATTTTGTTTTGTGATGGATCCAAAACCTTGGATGCTGAGAAAAACATGCCACTTGAATTATTGGAAACTTTTTTTGTTGTTTTAACATGTGTATATCTAATTCTGACATTTATTTAGTATAAGGAATTAAAGTTACAAAGTTACAAATTGTCAGCATCTAATTGTTCTTAATTTACACAATATCTTCTTGAATGTCATGTAACCATCATTATTGCGCTGATGACATCACCGAAGATCATCCCTGGGTGAATAAATCTTCTCAAAATCTCTTAATATAATTGTTTTCTCAACAAGGTCCAAGTGGTAGGATTGTGTATTTTGGTCTCAATTTTGAGACTGTGACTCTCACAAATTGTCTTTTTTGATTCCTTGTTGCCTGGTTATCTTTGATCTCACAGTCTTAACCATTTGCTTTCCTAGACTATATCTCTGTTTATGTTGATCATCTTCTGGTATTTTTAGTGTTCAGAACAATGATTGGACACACCAACAAGTTCTCAACACCACCATGTTTTTTACTGGCAGACCTGCAATGTCAGATGCTGTTATGAGCTAAAGAGTTCCCAAGCACGTGAGTCCCAAAAATACTCAAAATGCCTATTAGAGGGGGATTAATTGTCAAAACCCCAGCTAGTCACACAAAGGGCATTGAAGAATCTTTAAAAAGATTTATTTTAACAAAAGAGATGTTGAATAAAAATAAGCTCCAAGCAGCACAAAGGCAAAGAAATCATTGACTTAAAAACAGCCAAATTAGAGGCAAATAAAGTCCAAAAACATAATCCAGAAGGCAAAATAAATTAACAGGACACAGGTTCACAAAATCTAGAAATGTCACCAAAGCACAGAAAAAGCACAAGAGAAATTCATCTTAGCACAAGCACTTTCACAATGAACCACAAGGGACTGTGGGTTTTCTGCTGAGCTCAGTCCCTTGAAGATAATTGGTAGGTGACCCCACCCCTTTGAGGAACCTCCCACAAAACATAGTGGAAGATTCATAGACACATAGAAACTAAATCGAGCAACAATATTAACATAAAGTAATAAAAAATCAAAAAGAAAGACATAAAAACAGCATTTAAACCTCAAATGGGGGAAACCCTGGCTGAAATACAACAACTGCCATGTGATGTGAGTTGCATGATCAACAACCGCATTTAGCCACAACAGGGCAGAGAGTTCATGAGAAAGAGGTCACAAAAAGGCAGTATCTGTGCCAATTTCAAAATAACTGCAAGAAATTTAAAATGTTATAAAAACTAAAAAATAATGCAAAAAAGTACACAAAAGTGTGCTTAGAAATCACAAAAATAATATTCTTCATAATCATTTCAATTTGGCTACCTAATGCAATTTTTCCAGTATCACCTCGGTTTCAGTGGTTTCAGGTCTGTATGTGGAGCCCATGCTGACCTAGGGATGGATCAGATTGATAATGGTGGCATCGTGGTCATTGATTTATTTTTAGCTGTGTCATCGTGCAGTTGACAGGCTTGTGTTTCAAACATATGGCTCTGAGTGCCATTTATAAGCATTCTCTTAATAAATCTGGATGCATTCTGTTTTGTAGAACACTTGTTTTTTATGACAAAAATACTTTGATAAAGATGAAGCACAAATACTTACTGATAAGCTTTTAACTGATGTAGAAACAAAATGAACCCCAAAGGAGATTACATGCTGCTACACCATTAGAAAACATAATCACTGTTTTACTCATATGCAGCTAACGTTTAGCTATATTTTCTTTCAGACCAAATAACTGTTCTTAATTAATTGTGTCACAGAGTTAAAAGAGTGGATAAATGATAACTACCATTCTATGACTTTTAAAAAAACAGAAATGTTATTAATTAGCGGATAAACCAGACAGACAACAATGTCCTGACACTTCTAATTCAGCAAGCTTAAACATTAGTTTTACTGAATTGGCTGGTAACTTACTTATCTATGACACCAGTCTGTATCTTAAAACACAGGCTGCAACACTGCTAAGTCTGCAAGAGAGAGACGAGCAAAGAAAACACATGTATGAAGGCCAAAAACAAGGAACAAAATGCTAAGTCAAGGATAAAAGCAAAAGGTTGATACAAAAAAAAGTGCAAAGATTATTAGCAAGGGATGAATAGGGAAGGAATTCCCTTCAGGAACTGTTATTTCAACCATTGTGTGTCCTAAGAATAGCGTTTTGTAATGTGCCCCCCAACCCAATTATTTTTAAAACTCTACTTAAGTTAATTAGGAAATGTGAAATAATCATAAAATACATTTTTTTATTTGCACAGTGTGCCTGGTGTCAGAGCATGTCAACTATTAAAAATTAGTTCAGACTTCTATTTGTTTAATTTCTGTGTGAACAGTAAATGAGACTCTATGTAAGTCCTTGATCTTTTGGCAAGCAAGTGACATGAAGTTATTCTTTAATTGGGTGCTTTCAGATTTTTCTGGGGATGCAGCTCTCTGTGTCCAGGACACTCCCACATTTATTGGCAGCAAATTAGTATTGTTTCAGGTTTTTTTAATCTAATGTGATTGGACAACCGTTGACACAGGTCCAAAAACCGGTTCACAGTTCACACCCGCCTTAAATGTTCTGTAACTACAAATGAGCAAGCGCAATTTTAAGTTAAGTACATTTTATTATCATAATTGTTATGTTATCCAAATGGAATTGGATCTGTTTTTATTGTGAGTTTAACTTAATTTTCATTTTTAGCAGGTGAATGAAGTAATTTGTATTATAGTGGCACAAAGTTGTCATACAATTAAACTTAGTGGCAAGAGAAAAATAAAATCTCAGACAAGAGTATATAAATGCACCAAACATAGTAATTAGCACACTAGAGGCTTTCTCTTTATCTAAAATGAGTGAACTTACACTAATAACTATCTTCTTTATAGTTCTTGTAGTGGGAGAAGATGGTGTTAGTGGACAGGTTGTATTATATGCTGCATATCTATTTTATCAGGTTCAAATTTGTCTGTATAATAGATGTTTTGTTATTTTTTCTCATTATTTGCACTTTTTTGCTTTTTTTCCAATGGCTAGTTATATGTTACTCTTGTAGCTTTTGTGTAATCTGTAGGATCACTGCTGGCTGTCAGTTGCTTAGTGACCATACAGTGTTTGAATTCATTATTCTTAAAGTGAGCTATCAGTTTGTAGAATGAAGTACTCTATTGTTGCATTTTTTTGTACAGAGCATATTTTAGCATTCTGTTCTAGCACTGGACCTTTGTGTCATACTTTCATTGCTGTGTTCTTTTGTTGGTTGCAGCTGATATTGTCCTAATTTTATATGTTTAGGAGCTGGTTATCATAGGCAGGCACTTGTCTCCTGTTTTCAGAAACCTTGTGAGTTCTACTATAGACTGAAGCCCAGGTTCTTGTAAGTTAGAAGGAGTGAACAGAGAGCTGCTCAGGGATGACCCCACTGTTTATTTTCTGTACTGCTTGTTAGCAATTTCCCTAGCTCATCTCCAATCCAGTTGTAATGATGTGTAGTAGAAATGATCACAAATGGACAGGGAAAAAACAGGCCATTAATCAGCGTACTTTCTATGTTTACGTTTTCTTCTATTTTTTTTTTTATTTTCACTTTTGTAACACCAGTTGGCTCACATAAGAGTGTGTACAAACTCAACGGGTATATCATGAATAGATGCATATTTTATTTTGTTTGTTTAATACACTGGAGTCCCATAGCCACTTTTGACATATCACATAGGAAAAATATTAGATTGGTCAACAGACTGAAAAAAAATCAACTTGTTTTGATGGCAAAATGACAAGTGTACACAAGGATATGCCTCATGAACCACTCCTTCTGGTTCACAAATCTATGAGCCAGCTACCCACTGCATGCAGTGATTTTTCCACCTCATATTACTCTTTAAGACGTGAAAAAAGATGTAAAAAAGTCAGTGCACTTCATGGAATTTTTTTGTTCTTTATTTCGCCTTATACAATTTCTTGTATTAGGAATTTGTTAGTTTTCGCATACCCCATGGGGTCAGAGCGCAGGGTCAGCCATTGTATAGCGCCCCTGGAGCAATTACAGGTTAAGGGTCTTGTTCAAGGGCCCAGCAGAGTAGCATCTCTTTTGGCAGTGACGGGGATTCGAACCAGCAACCTTCTTGATACCAGCACAGATCCTTAGCCTCAGAGCCACCACTCACGTTTAATTACTAACAACATACATTATTTTAATTAAGTTTAAAAGTTATCTGTATAATGTAATAAATATGCTTTATTGCATTTCATCTTAAAAATGATATCAAGAGCTCCAAGAAGATAGCGCTTGGAAATCTAAATCGACTTAGAAGCCAGTCGTCTTCATATGTAAATACGCGCTTTATAAAGTGACTCAGGTTGTACAATATTATAACTGTATCGCAAATTTACAGTGAGGTAATTGTACTTATAAGTACAAACAGTTCTACCTGGAAGAATTGATAGACTGATTGAGTGCGTTTAGAGCTCTTGGGATGAAACTGTTTCTGAACCGTGAGGTCCCTACAGGAAAGGCTCTGAAGCATTTGCCGTACTGTACGGGAGAAGTTCAAAAAGACGGTGTGCATGGCTGAGGCAGCGTGTGCTAGGTGCCGTATCCTGATAATACAATCAGCTGCTGTAGAGCTGTGATTCCACACTCAGATACAGTGGGTTCTCAGTGGTGCACTGGGAATAGCAACAGTAAAGCAGTGATGGTATTTGGAATAGTTTGGCCATTTGGTGCACCATTATATGGTTATGGGTTGATTACAATGAGATGCCCTAAACTAATAAACGATATGTGGTTAATTTCAGTGCATTTGATAAAGCCGCGTCATGGATGTGAATCTAAAAAATAAAGGGAAACCACACAGGAACAAAAGCACTGCTTTGATGCTGGGTGCCGTCAGTTTGCAAAACCGAGTGGAGAACTTGTGTATGGCAGGGATTGAGCTGGCGTGAAAATGTGCGTGGCTTTACGCCAAGTTTAGCTTTTATACATCGCGATGTGAGCATGGAAACGGGTGTATGCAACATTTTTGGAACAGTGTGCTGTGGGCAGCTGGCCACAGTAACAGCAGACATGTTTGGTGCAAATCAAAAACAGCAATTCAGTAGGATAACCTCATACCAATTCTGAAGCATGCTATGGTTTGGGGTTACTATGCTGCCTCAGGGCCTGGGCAGTTTGCAGTCATTGAATCAACTATGAATTCTGCATCTTATCAAAGTGTGCTTGAGGACAATGTCTGAAAGTTAAAGTTAACATGAAAAGGACCTTCAGCACAATAATGATCAGAAATCCATTACCAAATCCACCAAGGAATGGCTCAAAAAGATGAAATGGAGGGATACGGACGGATCTAGTCAAAGCCCTGATTTGAATCCCATTGAAAATGTGGGAGGATTTGAAACGCACAGCACATGCAAGATAATCTCCAAACACCATGCTGCTGAAAGAGTCTTGCATAGAAGAGTGGTCAAAAATTTTACCAAGTCAGTGTCCGAAACTAGTGGGCAGTTATGCAAAATGCCCACAAGAAATCATTTCTGCTATAGGGGCCAATACCATCTTTTGAGACGAAGGGTGGAACTACTTTTTCCCCAGTTGGCCCATTATATCTATTGATATTTTTATTGAATAAATAATTGAAAAGGTGAATTTTCCTTGTGTTTTTATTGAAATATATCACTTTTATAGGCACTGTTGGCTTGAATATCTACTGTTTGCTTGTTCAGTTTTGTTGAACAGATCAACAGTTTCCATGTGGTGTTCTTACTTTTTCAGATGACTGTAATTCTGATAGATGTAGTTCCTCCTTGAAATTTTTAATATTCCCATCTACCCCACTGCTCCTCCTCATTCCGGTACTGAGAGTGGTCAGCCTATTTTCCTGCAGTACAACCATCACACCTGGAGCAAAGTTGCAGATGTTTAGGCCTTTGTTTCCAGGTTTCAATGCTGTGTTGTGAATTCTAGAAATCCATTACACTGTGACAATAATAAATGTTGCACTTGTCCTGTACTAAATAAACTCCATGGCAAGTTTATATAAACATGTCTGAACTGTCAGGATTAATTTCTGACATAAAATCTAAAGTTGAATTAGCATAAGAATAAAGAAATTTTTAAAAAGAACCTGCAAATCCACATCCATAGCGTCTTCCAGCTTTGTGCCACGGCCCAACTGTCAAGTTGTTTTGCCTGCATAAGGTAAAGTCATCCCTGATGGAGGATCGCAGGAATTGTGGGAAAGAGGGGTCCTTTCATTGGATTGGCTGGCCCAGCACTGTTTCAGCCGTGGAATGGCCAAATGGGGTAGGCTGCTTGATGGATGAGGTCTCCAGGACTCTAAATATATCCAAATCTTATTATGTGATATCATCTACTGTTAAATTCTGCTTCGTACTTCTAAAATTTTTATTTTTATACTGTATTGAGGATGTGTTCTATTCTGTGTATTGTATTGTATTGTACTGTATTGTATTGACCCCCTTCTTTTGACACCGATTGCACGCCCAACCTATCTGGAAAGGGGTCTCTCTTTGAACTGCCTTTCCCAAGGTTTCTTCCATTTTTCCCTACAAGGGTTTTTTTTTCGTGAGTTTTTCCTTGTCTTCTTAGAGAGTCAAGGCTGGGGGGCTGTCAAGAGGCAGGGCCTGTTAAAGCCCATCGCAGCACTTCTTGTGTGATTTTGGGCTATACAAAAATAAACTGTATTGTATTGTATTGTATTCCAGCAGCAGAATCCAATTCCAGTTCTCAAAACTCAGCATTTTCCCACAATCCATAATTGGATTAAAATGTTCTTTTTTATATAGGTTAGACCTCTCATTTACTTTTAATAATAAAGTACCACCTTTAAACTGACAGACAATATTACACTCATCTCCAATTAAAAATTTGCTGCCCCTAACAGAGGAATTTGGATCTCCCAGGTTACATTACCATTAGGCCAAATAAGTGTCCCTCGTCAGCAAAATAATTACAGAGCAGCGATTCTCAGCAAGCATCACTTTGACTTCATCACAAGCCTCTTGAGCCCCTTTGCTCCCGGACAGCAGCACATAATCGATAAATTGATAGAACTCTCAACCTATATGGAATACTTTGATGACATCAGTAAAGGGAGAGTATTGAACCTGCAGTGCTGTGTACTGTAGATATTCAAATGCATGTGTAAGAAAAAGTTCCTTTAAAGAGAATAGTTGGCTAACCTGAACTGTTACCAGCCCAATGATAAATTCCTACACTGTATGTTGTAGCTGACTATGAACTCATAATTGAGACTATGAGGCTAAAAAAATTGTGCTCTTTAACCTTCCATTCATTAAGCTGTCCTCTGGAGAAACACCAAACAATTATTAATCCAAAATGAAAAGAGCAGAGCATAGTACTGAAAAATATGCATTGAGACTCAACTTACAACAACCCATTTAGAAAGTCAAATCATTTTTAATATGCTTTGCAGAAATATAGCCTTGAGGGGCATTGCTTCAGTAGATGTTGGCGTGGCTTTCAGTTACACAGAAAATCAATCCCAGAATCAATCGTGCCTCAGTGAGATAAATCAATTATGCATGTGGTAGCACAGTGGCACAACGGTTAGCACTTCTGCCTTACAGCTCCACTACACTAAGCTGGAATCCGGGACTGATCACTGTCTGTGTGCAGTTCTCGACATGTTGGTTTTAGTTTTTTGTCAGTGTGTGTTAACATTTGTGCTAACTGTATAGTGGCCCCGTGTGTGAGTGAGTGCAGAAGTGTGCATGAGTGTGTCCCATGCTGGCTGGTGCTGCGTCCTGTACCCTACATTTTGGTTAAGGATGTTTAGCAAACAATTGGTGCGACACAGATATGGCTTTCTTTATAATGATACTCTCTCACAGAGTGTAGCATTTTAATTTTACTAGCAAAATTGCTCTGATTTTCTAAAGAAAACTTCCACTTTCATGTTTTACATCTGATTTTTTTTTTTGTTTTTAATATAATATTGATTGAAGGTTTACTTTTCGAAGATAAAAGGAATGAATAATCCAACAATGTTACATTTCACATCAGAAATGTAGGGTGAATTTATATAACCACTCATGGACAGTTGGATAGATCAGTAAGGTCATGTAAATTCCTATAGCATAAGAAACAATAAACAATATTGCAGTGACGGTGAGAAACATGGTGGTGTTGGGACAGAATTGGGACCTCCTGAAACCTCAAAACTATGGGGCATCCCTGAAAATATATTTTAAAAATATGTTATGGTGTCATAAGTCACTCAGTGCCCATTACAGGGTTTGCAAGAAAGTATTATAGCAGACAACAGGTGACTTTTCACTGGCTGGATGAGACTAGAGCTCACGTGAAAGGGAAAAATCTAGTAACTGCCATTTTTTAAAAAATGTTGTTTTTTTTTTTTAGTTTTTGGAGTTACTAGGTCTTTCCTGATGTTATAAGGTAGTGGTTATGGCCAAATATGTCTTCATTCCAGTCATAGCATGATGGAAGAAGATAGTATGTGCACAGCATTTTACATACTGCAAGACAAAAACCTAGCAACTCTACTGACCAATGAGGAAAGACCGCCTACCAATGAAAACGTCAGATTATGATCACGTGATGTAAATGCGATTGCGTGATTTAAATGGCAGGTGTTGTTGATTCGTGAAAAAAACAATATTGTGTACGTGAAGCTCAGGAAAAATGAAATCTAGAGATTGTTAATTATGGGGGTGACATAATTTTCTGAATTTGCCAAAAATTTGAAAGACATACTGGGTTTTTTCATAGTTGATGAGAGATGCTTGATTGGCAGCTCCCCGTCCATCAGTGAAAGGAAGCATATCCATTGAGAAGCCTAGAGATTATTCACGAAAGATGGAAGAGAGTTTCAAAAAAATATTATAAAAAGGTGCCCCATGCAGGCATTAGTGCTTGCTTTGGTCTTGGTGATGCTCCAGAGATTGTTAATACTGTAGCTGCGTCTTTTCCAGGTTCCCAAAATTGAGCAGCTGCTGAATTGGTAAGGTAGGATCAAGAATGAGCAACAAATATAACAAAAGAAATTTCTCAGTCCAATAAAATTTGTTTTAAAAGTTTAGCAAAAATTTAAAATGGAACACATCAAAAAAATTCAGGAAAAAAGTTATTACACACACAGAATAAAGAACAAAAAGGAAAAAAGATTTATTCTACAATTGTAGCTTTCTCGTGTTAAACTTCAGTCACTTTCTATATTTAATCCTTTCTAAGACACTAATTGAAAATTCAAAATTTCAACCCTAGAGGGTTATTGGATAATATGACAAGAATTTTTTACTCTTGTGACTTTTTTCAATTTTTTTTCATTTTTATATTGAAAATCAAGGTCAATACAGTTACCATATATGGTTCTTCACCGTTCTAGGGTAAAATATTTTCCAAAAAGTGTTGTGGAAGGCTAGCCCGGCTACAGACAGACACTGAGACAGACAATGTCCAAAAACACACACAGTGCACCAACCACCACAATAAACTCAGTTCTTCCTTTCTCTGTCTTTTCTTCTGCTGCCTCCACTCCTCTCTCGTAAGCTCTGTCCTCCACCTCCCGACTGCGGCTCCGGAAAGGAGTGAGGCGGCCCCTTTTATGTTGAACCCGGATGTGGTCCAGATAGATAGATAGATAGATAGATAGATAGATAGATAGATAGATAGATAGATAGATAGATAGATAGATAGATAGATAGATAGATAGATAGATAGTCCAGGGGGGACTGCCCTCTTGTGCCCCAGGGAAGATATTGCCCCTCTCCCGGTCCTTCCCTTTTCCAGGCCTCCTGGTGGGGCAAGGTCCCCAGTCGTCTGCCACAATGTATAGAAAAAAAATTAAGAAAAACACATATAAACTTAAAGTAACAATTATTTAGGAACATTTCACAACTATATCAAAGTCCACAATCCAAAGTCCAATTGCCTATTCTGTTGTCCCTGGCTGTCCCCATGTACCTGCATTTCTTGTCCTTGAGGTACCACAATATCTCCAGGTTGGTGAAAACATTGTCCACAAAGATGGCTATGGTGGTGGAGGAAGACATGGTGCTGGCCAGGAATGTAGACTATTTGGCTGGTAGCACCCATGGCTTTTTGTTCAGGCTTCAGGGGAACACCGTGGGCCTCCAGCATAGTCTTCCCCTGGTATAGCACCATGTCATGAATGAAGCCATCCTCAGAAGCCCTTTCATGAAACGTGAGCTGTTCGGTTTAGTGCTAGTTAGATGTACAAGGTGACATGGCTTTTCATTGTAGATTGTGTAATTGTGTACAGTATATACACATCTAAGTGACAGCATTTTACATACTTTTGCTGATTCAATGTATATTCCATGGTGCCAGAGTCAGAATCCAGTGTTCAGCCAGCACTGCCACACTAACAGAACCCCTTATTACCACTGGTTGGGTTGCTTAATGTCATCACCGCTTCACAGCATGCCACCATCCTTTAGATTATATGATCTTGAAATTGTTAAGGCAATGATTTTAATGATGATGTAAAATATCTGAGAGTTATTAACTCAGTATTTAAGTATTATAGAATTTGAACATTTTTCCATTCCTCCTGAGGAATGAATATTATTAGCTAAGATTATCAAACAGGCAGCCTTTTAACTTCAGGATCAAGAGATTGTGCTGTTGGTTTAAATTCATTAAAACATCATATTGCAAACATAATTTTGATCCTCCAACTTTTAGCAAAATGCTTTTGTATCAAGACATTTCCTCACTTGTGGAGATTTCTTTGTGCAAGATGAAGAGCTTCTCCAGACATTTCTACCAGCTTATCAAATTAACTTTATGCAGCTGAAAGTCACTGCAAGTGACGTGTACATCATCCTAAAAAGTGACAAATCTGTGACTAAGTGATGTCCTTCATCCGCATTGATTAAGATATTCACAGCCTGGCTATAACCACAGTTTTGCAGTGAGACTATAATAGCGTGTAATACGGTGCAAAACGAAGGTCAAAGCCACTCTCTTGTAGTGAACCAGCCAATCGTACCCTTGTATTGATGGTGTCCTGTCATTGAAGATAGCTGCATGTCTTATCACATCCAACATAATCAGCAACAATGGTCTTGTAAGCTCCAAAACTCTCATTACATTTTGTCCCCACATTCATCAGTCCATCCATCCTTTTACTGAGCCAGTAACTACTCATCTGAGTTGCATTTTGACCAGTCCTGGAGCTTTGAGGAAACTACACTGTTATAGGACTATCTTTTCATGATTTTAATAAAATTAAATGATTTGTAAGTTTCTGGGATATATATCAGTAACCTGATAATGTTGCTAAACACAACATTTACAGGCATTCATGTCATTTTTATACCAACATCGATTCCTCAAGGGAGCAAGTTAAATAAAAGAAATATCACATATTAGATATTAGATACTACAAATCTTATAATGAAATACATACTGTAATTATTCAACAATATAACTACAGCCAAGCCCAACATGCTGGGTGTTCAAGTGTCAATAAGAGGTGTAGCATTTATTATGAATGATAACCAACCAAACTTCAAACATTTGAAAGCTAAAAGTGATTATTTTTTACACAAACTCATTAGAACATCGTTGATAAATTTCTATTATTTTGGTTTTGACCAATTTCCACTGACGTGTTATGAGTTTGACTACTTTAAAAATTTATTATGAATTCACAAATGTTTTTCTGTGAAATCCATGCATACATTGCTGGATTTTGGAAGTCAATGAATATTTATGTGGTACAGTATATTTTATTTTTGTTATTATTTAGAGCTACAGCAATACCATTTTGTTTTGTATATACAGTGCAAGTTTACTTGAGGTTTTGCTTGTGGCATCATATTCAAAAAGACTTGAGGCTGTAATTGCTGCCAAAGGTGCATCGACAAAGTATTGAGCAAAGGCTGTGAATACTTATGTACAAGTGATTTCTCTTTTTTTATTTTTAATAAATTTGCAAAAATCTCAAGTAAACATTTTTCACGTTATCATTATGGGGTGTTGTGTGTAGAATTCTGAGGAAAAAAATTAATTTAATCCATTTTGGAATAAGGCTGTAATATAACAAAATGTGGAAAAAGTGATGCGCTGTGAATACTTTCCAGATGCACTGTAGGTGCTATATACAAATTTAGTACAGTATATATAGTATATCCAAATCTGTTCCTCAGAGAGTCACAGTCAGGGCAGCTGATGGAACGGTCCTTACGGTTGACACTGCAGTTGTGACCCGCTGGGCTGGCTACTTTGAGCAACTGTTCAAAGCTGATCCTCCAGCTAGTACGCTGGATATCTCTGGGTCCATGGTCCTTGAGGCTGATCCTCTAATTAGCTGTGAACCATCCAGTTTCACTGAGAATGCACAGGTGGTGAACCAGAAGAGGGGAGGAAAAGCTGCAGGGATCTGTGGTATCTGGGGTGAACTTCTCCAGGCTGGTGGTAAGGCTGTCCTCCTGGAATTGCAAGCAATCTTTGCTTCCATCTGGGAGACTGGCATCATCCCAACTGACTGGAAAATGGGACTTGTTGTCCCTATCTGGAAAGGGAAGCATGATCACCTGGATTGTGGCAACTACAGAGGGATAATACTGCTCTCTTTGCCAGGTAAGGTCCTTGCTAGGGTCATCCTCAATAGGATCCGTGATCACTTGCTCACCTACCAGTGACCGGAACTGGCTGGTTTTACGCCTAAGAATTCTACCATCGACCACATCCTGGCACAGAGGGTTCTCATGGAGCACAAACGCGAATATCAGCAGAGTTTCTTTGCAGTCTTTGTCGATTTTCGTAAAGCTTTTGACTCAGTTGATCGAGCCCTGTGGGACATCCTAAGGGTTCGCAGGATCCCCTTGAGGTTGCTGGATATAATGGCTGACCTGTACACTGGTACTGTAAGCGCTGTGCAGAGTGGAGGCAGAACCTCTGTGTTTTTCCCAGTTGATTCTGGGGTTTGTCAAGGGTGTGTTTTTGCTCCTACTCTTTTCAATGCTTGTATGGACTGGGTGTTGGGCAAGGTCGTGGGGTCCAGCGGCTGTAGGGCATCTGTTGGTGAAGAAAGATTCACAGATCTTGACTTTGCTGATGATGCTGTGATCTTTGTGGAGTCAATGGAGGCTCTGATCGGGGCGCTCAAGAGACTGAGCGAGGAGTCTGAGTGTCTGGGCTTGTGAGTGTCCTGGATAAAAACCAAGTCCAGGCCTTTAATGTCCTCTTGGGTACAGCCATCAGCAGTGTGTCTGTTTGCGAAGAGAGTGTCGACCTTATCGAGAGGTTTACTTACCTTGGCAGTGACATTCATGTCTCTGGTGACTCTTCATATGAAGTCAGTAGACAGAATGGGAGAGCATGGGGGTCATGAGGTCGCTGGAAAGGGGTGTGTGGAGCTCCTGATATCTATGCAAAAGGACGAAAGTCCAAGTCTTTAGAGTCCTGGTGCTTCCTGTCTTGCTATATGGTTGCGAGACATGGACGCTATCCAGTGACCTGAGACGAAGACTGGACTCCTTTGGTACTGTGTCTCTCTGGAAAATCCTTGGCTACCGTTGGTTTGACTTTGTGTCGAATGAGCGGTTGCTCATGGAGTCCTGAATGAGGCACATTACCTGCATTGTGAGGGAGCATCAGTTAAGGCACTACGGTGTTTCCCTGAGGCTGATTGAGCTCGTAAGATCCTCATTGTTGGGGACCTGAGTGGCTGGACCAGGCCAAGGGGTCGCCCACGTAACACCTGGCTGCGGCAGATAGAGGGTCATTTCTGGAGGGTGGAACTGGACTGTGTGTCTGCCTGGGTTGCCAACCGGGATCCTGAGTTGTTTCGTCGTGTAGTGGGTGTGGCAACGCGCTGTACCAGTGCATGCTTCCCAACTTGACTTGACTTGTCTTGCTGCCATTTTGTGAGCAGTGTTGGGAGTAATGAAATAAAAGTAACATGCTTTATGTAGTCAGAGGACTTTTTAAAGTAACGAGTAACCTAACACAATAATTATTTTATTGAAGTACAAATACCTGTGTTACTTAAAAAAACAGACCTGCGTTACTGCATTATTATGGAAGGTTATGCTGTGCTCTATTTGAACTTAGAACTCAGAACCTTTAATTTCCTACTTGGAATTTTCAACAGGAACGCACTCATGAGTCGCTTGAGCTTGGTCCAAGTCCAAGTTTGTCCGACTTCAGATTATGTCGTCAATCCAAAATAACGGACTTTCGTGAAATGTTCAGTATTATACTGTTTATTATCACTTCTGTCTATTTGTGTCTCATAAAATCATTCGCACACACATTATTGTCCAACTTCTAGCTGTGAACATGTAGCTATGGTGTTTGGATGCACAAAATTGTACATAAAGCATTGTTATCAACTGGTATTTATTGCAAAATCGCAAGTACAAGAATAGCATTGTATGGAACTGGTTTTCCAAATGTTTTACTGGAACGTGGTCAACTCGAGTGTGATGTCTTTCTCAGCTCTGATATCTGACTTCCAAGATAAATGGAATGTAGCACTTTTCAAGCCATTCAAATATATACATATATATATATATATATATATATATATATATATATATATATATATATATATATATATATATATATATATATATATATATATATATAGCACTCTTTCACAGAAGTATTCCCTTTTTCACAAAGACATTGCCTGCTGTTTGTCCAACATTCTGCACATGTGCATTCCAGCATTTGGTGACAGCTAGTGAGGAAGGGGTTAAGCACAGGTGTACCAAACAATCAAGTGAAAAGAACTGAACTAAAGTTATATACATACATTTAATCCTGCCTGTGCTGAGGTGTAAATATAATCACCCCAGTTTAGGGTCACAAGGAACCAATGATATTGTTGCACTTCTGAGTATAAGGCAAGAAGCCAATGTGGTGGATGGTCCTTTGCAGGGAGCTCTCAGTCCAATCAGAAAAGAGTGTGCTGCTGGTGATCCAGTAACAGAAATCTATAAATAACGTGTCATTTTAGTTTTAGTCCAGCTATTTTCTATAGATATTTTGAAATAGTGTGTTTCAGGTGTTCATACCATGAATATTGGGGGGGATGTGGTAATGTGCCTCATGTGCATTACCTGCCATTAAATAAATTTAGTTTAGTGTCTTCTGCAGTGTTAAACGATTGGCAGTAGTTTTGGGAATTAAAGGACAAAAAGTACAAAGATATAAAGCTTGCCTTTTTGTCAATTTAGAAAGGGCAGTGGGACTTCTTCGCAGGCAATATGAGGGCCTACTGGGGAGCGTCGCGGCGGGTCTTGTGTAAGAGTGGAAAGATGGCTCTGCTATTGTCAGGCCAGGGAAGCGTTGTCTGTCTCTCACTTGTGCATGTGTCTCCTGCAACCTCATAACGCTAGAAAAGTGAGAGAAAGTGCGAAGCACCTTAGTACAGGCTTGCCGCAGCTTAGAAAAGGAATCCCGTATTAGCAGTTGTCTGGGCAGTAGCTCGGGGAAGGAAAGAAAAAAAAATGCTTACTTTCTGTTTATTGGGAAAGGCACAGTACGCATCTCAAATGTCGGCATAGCTGTGCGCGCACACCGCTGCTTGCAGTTTTATAGTAAACTAGCCAACGTGGCGTAGCATACACCGCATAATTATTTATTGATGTGTGAACACTTCCTGAAAGACACAGTTGTCCAAATGGGGTGCATTTGAGGATACGACTGTGAGTGAATGAAAAGATGGAACTCTGGAGAGAGCAACATACAATTGTCCGTGACTGAAAACTGGCTCTGTCTTGCGTCTTGCCTGCCATGGTCGGCCGCCTTAGTGAATTATATATATAGATAGAAGATTATACCATAGAATGCACAGTGTAATAGTAAACTAAATGTAAAAACATTGAATAACACTGAGAAAACCTTGAACAACAGAGAAAACTTAACACTGCAAGAGTTTGCGCTATAGCGCTACGAACTGCTTGGTAAAAACATTTTTTTAATGAGTTTTAAGCACAGGGAAAAAATGAACATTTGAAAAATCCGTAATTTAATAAACCACCAAGAAAAGTAACATTGCAACAATGCACGTTACGAACCGATCGCTGTAAACAGAAGTGAAACAAAATCAAGCCCGGTGCATTCCTTAACTGCCTTCTCTGCCGTATGCGTCCAGCCCCCTCTCTCTCTCGTGTGTGTGTGTGTGTGTCTCTCTCTCGCGTGCCTGTGTGTGTCTCTCTCTCACGCACCTGTGTGTGTGTGTCTCTCTCGTGCGCCTGTGTGTGTCGCTCTTTCTCTCTCTCTGGCTCGGTCGCTCGCTGCACAGGGAATGCACAGGGAGAGACTGAACACGTGCGGAAATCATTGGCACGCATGGCTGCTTAGTGAATTGTTGGTGGGCGTGGCTCTGTGAGTTGGCGGGCGTGGCTTTGTCTTGCGTCTTGCCTGCCATGGTCTCGCGCACCTGTGTGTGTGTGTCTCTCTCTCGCGTGCCTGTATGTGTGTGTCTCTCTCGCACGCCTGTGTGTGTGTGTGTGTCTCTCTCGTGCGCCTGTGTGTGTCGCTCTCTCTCTCTCTCTCTCTGGCTCGCTCGCTCACTGCACAGAGAATGCACAGGGAGAGACTGAACACGTTCGGAAATCATCGGCGCTGCTTAGTGATTTGTTGGTAGGCGGGGCTCTGTGAGTTGGCGGGCGTGGCTCTGTCTTGCATTTTGCCTGCCATGGTCAGCTGCTTTAGTGAATTATGTTGGCGGGCGGGGCTCTGTCTTGCATCTTGCCTGCCCATGGTCGGCTGCTTTAGTGAATTATATCTATAGATTGTGCGGGGCAGGAGATGCTACTCTTCGTAGACACGTCCACATCATCTTGTGCCCATGGAGGGATGACGTTCAGTAGCTTAATTGGTCAGCGTGAGGGCGCCAAATACAAAAGGGAATTTCCGGCCTCTAGAGGGGGTCTTCTGGCTAGATCTTGCTGAGAGAGATACTTGGTAGAATACTGTCTTGAATTTACCAAGCACTGCTGCTTGTGCATTGATTTTTGTAAATATATTTTCTTCTTATGTAAATACCTCTGGATTAGCTTTGGTGGAGGTATTTATTGGGTTGTGGATAATGGAACACTATTTTTGTATATACACTTTTCTCTTTTTCTGTATTTTTAATATTCTTGTTTTTGGTAAACCCCTTATTATACACTGTTTAGAGAAGCCACTTCCTGACTTGGATTACTGCAGAGGAAGAAAGATTTATTTTTGATTTTTATGTATATATAGGTTTTCATTAATTTGTGTTCATTTTTCTTATACATTTGGGACTTTCAGTGAGCACTGTGAATACTGTAAATAGTCATCATTTTTGGGCTGTGTTTTATAACTGTTTTGTGTGTCCTTTGCAGTATTGGATTGTCTATTGATATTTTCCACAGGACATTATTATTTTTGTTTTTCTTTAAGTGTACCTGTAAATAAAACCTCACTTTATTTTTGCAAAAACACAACCCTTTTGTGTCCAAGTCTCCCTGTCTTACACCACCATTCTGGTCACACTCCTAGAGTGTAGTCTGGAGTCCCCAAATCCCACTTCACGGGGTGTCACAGGGGATCACAATGGAGATTGAAAAAGGGGATGAATGTTATTTACTTCACAGCACATAAAGGTCTGTCTATCTAGATATCTCTAAAGTAAGTTCACTTCTGCTTTCACATGGAATTACACCATGATCCATCCCAGTATAAACATTTGCACTGTTGTAACTTCTGGTAGTCAGACACTAACTTGCAAAGTCTGCATTGCAGAGGTCCTCAGAAGCAGCTCCTTTTTCAACGTCATGAGCCATAGGAGTTCTCCTGTACTCATACACACTGGGACTGCCTTTGAGCATTGCAAGTTGATTGCATCCTGGTGATGTCAGATTGGTTTTCGCTCACTCAGCCCCCAACTTTGGCACTGCATTGTTGCTAAAATTTCAAAACCTATAATAAATAAGTTACACTATTTATCTAATTTGTAAACTTAACAGAACACTTAAAATAATCTTCACCATAACATAACAAAACATTCTCAGAACTTCTTAATCCAATTCCAGAGTGCATGGCAACATTGGACTTGAACAGATTTTAGAATCACTGATTAACATCGCCCATGTGTCTTTGAGTTATGAACAGAAGACCAGAAAAATGCACACATACATTAGAAACACATGCAAACTCCACGCATTAAGTGACCAATATCGGTACTCAAATCCAGGAGACTGTGTCACTTTGCTTCCCCACAATAATAAAAGAATATATTTCATGAAATTGGGATACATCTATTCAACCAATAATAAGGCAGTAGAGAAAGGAAAGGTTGGCAGCACCAAAAAGTCTTTGTCTCAGCGATCATAGACAATATCCTTTGTCTGACAAATGCAGTTTAAAAGTAATAATTCTTTGACAAAATAGGCATAAAACATAAAGATATGAGGAAATTCACTGCCCGTGTTGAATGGGTTGTATCCTCTTCAATAGTGATGTCTTAAGCAATTCTTAGCAGAGCTCCTACACAAGCCTGCGGAAGGCCAACATTCAGCCCTATCCTCTCTTTTATATGGTTTCAGTGTTTTCTCTGGAGACTTTAGGGGATGTGATCTTTCTCTGTGCTTCTCCTTCTTTGGTGGAGTACCCTTCAGGACTTGTGGTTCTCTTCTAATAAGAAAGTAGAACATGCCTTTAGACATCTGGAATTCTTCCTCATTAGCTCTTGGGACTTTCCTTGTGCTCCTCTCTCAGCTTTCACTGTAAGGCAGGCTGAACTGTGGCAATATGTCCAGTATGATTTATCCATCCATCCATCCATTTTCCAACCCGCTGAATCCGAACACAGGGTCACGTGGGTCTGCTGGAGCCAATCCTAGCCAACACAGGGCACAAGGCAGGAACCAGTCCCGGGCAGGGTGCCAACCCACCTCAGGACACACACAAACACACCCACACACCAGGGCCAATTTAGAATCGCCAATCCACCTAACCTGCATGTCATTGGACTGTGGGAGGAAACCGGAGCGCCCGGAGGAAACCCACGCAGACACGGGGAGAACATGCAAACTCCACGCAGGGAGGACCCGGGAATCAAACGCAGGTCTCCTAACTGTGAGGCAGCAGCACTACCACTGCGCCACCGTGATTTATAAATATGTATTCTTAAATTGATCCATCTTCTTTTCAAAGAATAGTCATTTATTACTCTAGATTAGTTTATTAATTTTGTGTAAACTTTAGACAACAAAGAAATCTAGTTGTACTGTATATTCTTCTGTTAGGAATCTTTTTTTTTTCTTAAAAGCGTATTATTATAGAGATGATTGTCCCTCTCTGAAATGAAACAGTAAAACTGAGGTGACTGGACAGTAGGCAGAAAATGAATGCATGTCTGTAAACAATTTTTCCTATTCAATATTTCTTTCATTTTTTATTTAATACGGAGTGAATAATTTACTACCATAACTGTGTGCTTTGCCAGTGCAGTATGTTTATGTTATAAAACTGTACAAGGGGAGGAAAAATGAGCCTGCAGATAGAGTACTTCTTTAATACTGAATACATTAAGGAGAGCTGTATTTGCTTATTTCTTATTTAAAGCAGCCAAAGTATTTTTTATGTATCACTATTCCATCCATCCATCCATTTTCCAACCCGCTGAATCCGAACACAGGGTCACGGGGGTCTGCTGGAGCCAATCCCAGCCAACACAGGGCACAAGGCAGGAAACAATCCTGGGCAGGGTGCCAACCCACCGCAGGACACACACAAACACACCCACACACCAAGCACTCACTAGGGCCAATTTAGAAACGCCAATCCACCTAACCTGCATGTCTTTGGACTGTGGGAGGAAACCGGAGCGCCCGGAGGAAACCCACGCAGACACGGGGAGAACATGCAAACTCCACGCAGGGAGGACCCGGGAATCGAACCCAGGTCCCCAGATCTCCCAACTGCGAGGCAGCAGCGCTACCCACTGCGCCACCGTGCCGCCCCTATCACTATTCCTTCAGTTGATAATTAAAAGTAAATTATCAGAATCATGCTTTATCTTTATGAGTAAGTTGGTAAATATACAGGAAGATACAATCTGCAAAATAAAGGGAAAGTAACAAGCATACAATTTTATTTATTATATTTTCAATTTATATACTATGCAGCATATACTTAAGTATATATATTGTAGGAGGAGAATGGGCATTCTGGCTGGGAAGGAAAATGTGTTATTATCCAGACGAGAGGCCAAAACTGAAGAACAGATAGGAATGGCGGCTGGATGAGGAAATAACTTTATATCCGGCCAAACCAATATGTTGGACGGACCAGCGGAGGCTGAGATTTGGGAGAGATTCCATTCACCATACGCCAGATGGCAGTGGTCCTCATGTGGCAATCCAGTTGGGACTCCCACAGGGGTGCTTGGGGATTGGAGTCTGGAAGTACAGCCTTGTTGGGGTCCCTCAGTCTTGGTAGAGGGCACTAACAGGGGAGGACCTCCGTACTCTCTTTATGGCCTGGAGATACATCCCAGAAGACATGATGCAAACCTGGTAGCATTCCCGGGTTTGGTATAAAAGGAAAACTGCTGCCACACACGGACAAGTCGGGGGGGGGGGGACACTCAACGGAGGTAGAGAAGGAGAAAGAATTGTTAGTGTATTGGTCACTAGCCATCCTCCACGGCTCCGCCCGTGTAATAGTGAAAGAGGACAGTGAGGAGGGCCACAGCAAGCTCCCTACTCCTGACGTCACTCTTCCCCTCCCTGTGGCCCAGAGCCTCTGTCTTGAATTAGTGTGACAGCTGGCACTGTCACTTTCTCTTCCTCCCTCTTCAGAAAAGACAATCGATGGACTGGTCTTCAATGGCATCACTTCTGGTTTCAGCTCTACTGAGCCTGTCTCTTCCCTTTTTCCACCCTTAAAATCACCTGCTCCACCACTTTGAGGCAGTAAAGTTCTGACTCCACAACTGTGAAGATGGATCATTTCTTGTTTTCTGTTTTTTCAGCTCTGTTAACATCTACAATATATACGCGGTTCACTTTAGTATTTATTCTTTTTACATATAAATATTTGAGGGGACACCCAAAAATTCCCGAAATCGGTCAAAAATATGGGAGTAGGCTGTAGCTTGGTATTCACTAGGTATTGTATGCCTACATTCTGGTTAAGTAGTCCACCAAGTGGCATTATGCTGAGTTGACTGAATGCGTATTTGTTGCCTTTTAATTAATAATCGTGTCCGACACACTTGGCCAATTTCTTTCTCTTAGCCACCATGGCAGATTTTCAAGAGACAATGATGATTGCATTTTCACATTGGTAGACTTGTTCATATAGAGTTTATTCCCTGTAGACTGTCTAATAGTGAGATTACAATGAACTGCTGAGGTTTTCTACAGGAAAGTGTCAGAAAAAAAAATCCAGAGAAGTGGTGCACCCAAAATTGAATTTTGTGCAAGTACAACACACTTACTGTACATACACCATGTTGTCAGTCAAATAGTTTTTGACCAAAAACAATGTGGTTGTTGTTTATATTAAACTAATATTTCCCTCAGAAGTCCAGATGTGTAGGCCACTCTCCGCTAGATATTAGAACTCTTAGTTTTGTCAGTGACTGTAAGGTACAGTGTCTTGAGCTGGTAAAGAAGTGAACTGAATTTTGTTAACAGCCATTTTAAAATTCTTGAAAGCTTAATTTTGCTTGAAAAACAAAATCAAGAAGTCTTATCTCTCTCTATATAAAATCCAACTTCTATCTGTCTGTCTGTCTGTCCGCTTTCCACGAGAGAACTACTTAACAGATTTAGATGGGTTTTTTTCTATAATTTGCTTGAACATTCTGTTTGATTTTGCGACTTCTCTCATCACGCTAAGTATCATAGTTCGATTGTGGTACCAATTTATTTGCACAAATCCGAGGGACACACAGCAAGCCGTGGGGAGGGGGGGTGGGGCTTTCCTCACTCACGTGCCAGCCTGGGGCATAACCTTACCTCCGCTTAGTTAGCGAACGAGAGAGCTACTTAACGGATTTAGATCGGGTTGATTTTGTGGCTTCTCTCATCGTGCTAAGAATCATAATTCAGTGCAGGAGCGATATATTCGTGCTAATCTGAGACAAAGGCTGCGGGCCAAGGGGAGGGGGAAGCGGGACATCAGGAGTAGGGAGGTAGGCAGGGCCCTCCTCACTGTCCTGTTTCACCATTATGTGGGCGAAGCTGCGGGGCACGGCTAGTTTGAAATATAATATTGGATTATGTTGTTGACATAACCCATAAATGACTAAGGTGCATGTGGCATATTAATTGTTTAAAATTGTGCTGCCATGTGGCTAAGACGTCTAAGGGCTGGTTCAGGATACAAAACTAGGAAATTCAAGTAAGGAAGATCTTTCACTTTGCACTCGTTAGTCTTCCCCTAAGTTATGAATTGGGCTGATTTGGTTGTCCCAACTAATCCCATCCTCCAGTGTGGATTTCTTGTTTGATTACTGGAAGCAGTGCATTTAAGGTACATGCCAAGGGCATAAGAAACCAAGAACTAAGATCTTACTTTTTAGCCAGTAGCAGTACGTGAGGCTCATTAAGCAATTCTCAGATGTGATATTCCAGAGTACAATGAGATGTGAATGAATGCCAGTTCTACCCGTCCATGCCACAGTTAAATACCCAAAGTAAATATATTTATTAAATTTCTAAATATTTACAGGCTAGACAGTAAAAGCAGACGATTCAAAATTAAGTAAATACAAAGTATGAATCTGCTTGCTTACTTTCCCATCCCGAGTGCCAAATTGTTATTTGTTTAATGTAGGTGTCAGTTCTCTTTGTTTAAACTTGAGCATCTGGTGCTGACAGAGTAGGAGCTCCAAGTGCTGTTACCTGCTCCATAAGTGGTGGCCCATCTGTAGTAGAGAGGAGACTGAAGAGAAATCCACAGAAAAGTCTGTGACATGCACAGGAAAGTGTTTACTAAGCAATGCTGCATAGTACTTTTCACTAAAGGGGACATCAGGGGTCACGTTTATGAGATATAGTCAATAGATTCTGACTGGTTATCTGGCTCACCTATGCTTAGAAGTTGTTTTTTAAAAATGAAAGAAAGGTGTGCATAGTACATAAGCTAAATGACAAACTTACACTTTTGAGCAAAGAGCCAAGATCATATCATGACAGCATTCTGGGAAATGCAACACAACAAATGTTACAATTGGCACAACATGACCAAGTGCATTTCTCAAGGAAGCCATTCTCACGCAAGTTCTCAGCATGTCAAATGTCATTGTTTTTGACGGAACTAAAGGCCTGTGATCTGCTGCTTTAAAGCAGTCAATGCCAAAAATGTGTTCTTCCCAAATGCTTACATGGCCATATGTCTGTTAAGGAATCTTCCATGGTGTGCCCATCTGGTCTCAGTATCTGAACGTCTTCTTAAACACTGTGCTACTGGGTACCAGCTATTCACATAATATTGTAGAAACACGTCTGCTATGGTGTAGCTTCCTACACTAACTCAAATCATATTGAAAGATTAGGGTGACATTTTCTGGACTGCTTTTAAGTGACTGAAGGCTCTTTTCATTTAGAAACACGGTTCCTGCCTTTTGCGCTTTAGGTGGGTCAGGATCTTTTCTCTCCAGTTTGAAATACTTGCTGCCTTGTCCTACAACACAAACTGCAGTTTGACATGAATTGAATTGGTACCCTCTCTTCATGCCTGCATGGATTTCCTTCCTTTATCCTAAATAAATGTTTTGCTTGGTTAATTGGCCATCCTAAATTAGCTAAATCTGCAATCATAGAGATGTCTGAGAGTGTATGTCTTGCAATCGACTGGACAGTTTGTACAGCACTCCATTGCTTTTCTCAGCAGCTGTTTGGCTGTGCTGGTAAAAGCACAAGGTGTCATACATTTGCCCTTGGGAGACAGCTTCAGGACTCATCCAATGGTAGTACTACTTCGGGTTGAGGGTTGCCACTGTTGTCTAATGCTTTTCCTTCTCTTCGGCAGGTCTGACAACCGACAATGGGACAACCCTTCCACCTTGGCTTTCTCTTAAGGGGTTCCACCTCCATCTTTCGACTGTCTACACTGAGACTATCATCTGGAAGAACTAATTAACGACACATTAACGCATTTTGTTATTTTTCAATCAAGTATATGGAGTTTACAGCAGCTTTCATGTGCAACCAACCCTTTATCAATGTTCCCTCTAAGGAGTAGCATATAGTGAGCAAAAAACATTGTTTATGAGCGACATTTTGTTTAAGCCAAAAATTTATGAGCACCTCGGAGTGAGCGATCGTGCGATAAGTACGAGCGACGCCATCGGAATGAGCGATCATGCGGGAAGTATGAGCAACGCTCTGAATTCGTGTGAGCAATCGCTCACGCGCTCAGCTTAGAGGGAACATTACCCATTATCATCTCACATTTGTCTTTACTTAGTTTTTTTTTCTGTGCATATTTCTCTTGAATAATGTGATTATCATCTTTGTTCATAATTTTATTGCTATTAAAAGACTTGAGGGTGTTGCTTCATTGCACATATCACATGTCAAAGGGTTAACATGGACATTAGCCTCCTAAGCTAATTTTCTCACTATCTTATACCTAACATAGCATGAACTCTGTGTAGCCAGTCAGCCACACAAATTAAAGTTTTTAGTAACTTAAACTTTTATATTTTCATTCTTTCTCATGTGTTACCTCCACGTTTTAGGAATTCTTCCTGTTTTTAAAATATTTCTTTTAATTTCTATTTTTTTTTAGTTTTAAAAAACATCTGTCACCAAATCAAATGAAGTTTTTTTTGATGTTAACAATATAGCTGGATTTACTTTATTTACTTACTTATTCATCATTTTGGAAACAATGCAGGTATACGAAAAAAAGATTGGAGTACGATCCTGGTAAACCCGTTTGGTAGGCGCCAATCAACCCAAATAAAAGAACAGCAAAATGATAACAAAAAAATAGGACTGCAGCTTTAAATCTAAAATGGGTTAAGTGTTCTGTGAAGCAATTAGTTTTCTCCGCAGGAGGCCATGTCTTATTGGGAGCAGGGTCCAAATTTTGATAACTTCCTGTTGTTAGTATTCTTACAAAAGGAATAGACCAGAAGTGGCAGGGCATGCCGAGGTTGGGTGGAAGTGACATCATGTGTCCTGGGCTGTCCCCTCCTCTACTGGCTCTGTTACATTCAGAGCCTTCCCTGTCATATTTGTCATGCTCCAGAGGCTTGCACTTGTGACAATGCATACAGGTTATTGTCAACATGGCTTCTTCACAATATTTCTGTAATATGCCTTGATTAACAACATCCCTGGATTCTGAAGTTTGTTTTACAATTGGAGTACTGGAGCAATCAGAGCATTCACCAAATTAGTAATACGGACTGGACCAACCTTACAATTCACATACCAGGTTATTACATGAAAGTCTTCAGGTAAACACTCCTCCTGAGACCTGGGGCTTTGTGAAGCCCTGCACATCTGGACTGCTGTGATTGCTCTTTGGGCACAAAGCATAAACCTTCCCTGGAGTACAAGTCCATCATTAAAATAAATTTGACAAGAACAGGCCATTTCAGATCATCAAAACATGTCACCTAAGTTCTTCAAAATGACATCAGATTGACTTATGAAGGCATCTAAAGTTTTAGTGTCTACCACACTACTTGGTAACTAATTCCATATGTGTATAGTTGTCTATGAGAAGAAAAGCCCCAACGTTTGCGTGAAATGTGCCCTTACCAAGTTTCAATCTGTGTCCTGTGTTCTTGTTGAAAAATTGATTTTAAAATACAAACTTTGATCCACTGTACTAAATCCCTTCATAATTTTGAATGCTTCAGTTATGTCACTTCTCAATATATGTTTGCTTAAACTTAAAAGGTTTAAATCCTTCATCCTCTCCTCATAGCTTCTATCTCACCATCCTGGGGTCAACCTAGTCACTCTTCTCTGAAACATTTCTATGCCTTTTTTGTAACATGGACATGAAAAATGGACACAGCCCTCCAGAGGAAGCCTCACTAGCATTTATACAGCATAAGCATAACCTCCCTTGACTTGTGCTCCACACACTGTACTATATAACCTCACATCCTGGTAGTCATCTGAATGGCTTCTGCACATGTTCTGCATTGTAGACCGGTAAAGAGTCCACTGTGACTCCAAGGTTCTTCTCATTAGGTAAACGTTCAAGTTTCAAACCTCCAATTATATATTCAGATATAACATTTTGACTTCCTATACTTTACATTTATGTATGTTAAATTTCATTTGTCACAAATTTGCTCAAGTCCATTCTCTCTATATTCATTTGTAATGATTCGGGTGATTTTAGATCTGCCCTTCCACCTAGTTTGGTGTCATCTGCAAACTTCACCAGCATGATATTTATATCTTTATCAAGATCATTTATGTATATTCAGAACAACAGCAGTCCCAGCACTGACCCCTGAGGAACACCACACTTAACATCACCTAATTATTGTAAGGTTCCCCATAATCTTTAGTTCCCTATGTTTAAACCTCTCATGTGGGAACACATCAATAGCCTTCTGAAAATCCAAATAATTAATATAATATACATAAGGAGTATCCAGTGTTTTTCATGACACATTTCTGGAATCACAGAATTATACAGGGCCAGTTTAAAGCTAACAATCCACCTGTAGGATATGAAGTATCTGAAGACAACACTTAGGAGAACATGCAGATTCAACACAGGCACTGACCAGGCCATGATTTGAACCTGGACTCCTGGAGCTTGAGGCAGTAGAGCTAGCCTTTGTGTTATAGTGTCAATATATTCAAAATTATAAACCACTGAAGTAGAAAAATGATGACAGTAAATAACACAATATAAAGAATCTTTCATTACACACTAAGAGGATGTGACGGATGTATAGCAACTGGCTGATCAACCACAAGTGTTACGTGGTAGATAACCACCTAAATAATCAGATTGAGATTCCAACCTAAGAATGTAATAGTCCGATCTTTGCCCTGTCATATAAGCGAACCAGCCCATGTAGCGCAACTTCAGAGGCTTCTCCTCAGGTGCTGACGTTCGAGGTTTGATCTGCGTAAGGGGAAGCAAAGGTGCATACACCTGATGAGCCCCAATAAGGGCGAAACACATGTCGTGTACTCTTTGAATTATTTGGCAGATACTTTATAACAGTAAAATATTTACAATAATTTAAAAATTATGATTTTTTTTATTACATTTTTTGGACATTGTGTAATTTTTAGTCTCAAGAGATAATTAGGTTTTGAGTCAATTTTGACTATCAGCTTCAAGCATTTAAAGTTTTTAAAGATGCTGCCTGAAAGAGGTCCATGGTGATGCATGGCTTTAAATACTGAAAACGCAGGAGCACCGAGGGCAGGTGCAGGTGGTGGTGCCGGTGAAGGTGTGCACGATTGCCTCCAGCATGGCGATACAGGAATTGGCTGACAGTTGCATTAACATGTGGACATGCATGGTAACCAGTTCCTAATTAGTGCTCCAGGGTTCATGATCATGACATCTGTGCCCAAATTGAGTATAAAAAGGAGCCTGAGCAGGAAACAGGGGAACATGTTTCCAATGGAATGAATAGAGAGAAGCAAAGATTGGAGGTTAAATTGAAAGAAAGAAAGAAAGAAAGAAAGAAAGAAAGAAAGAAAGAAAGAAAGAAAGAAAGAAAGAAAGAAAGAAAGAAAGAAAGAAAGATATTGGCAAAATCGTGGTGGAACCATTGCAGATGAGGAAAGGAGGCTGTTGGTTGGAAATGGTCCCAGCGAGGATCGAGCAGATGGTGCTCAAGGTGTGAGTTGCTCCTGCTGAGGACTCTGGGCTCCAAAGGTCATCAAGCAGATGCCTGTGGAAGGAGGTGGAAGGACAGCAGTGACCGAATCAGGTGGCTGTGGCTCAAGCCAGAAAACAGTTGACTGTGCCTGTTGGTGGACGTGTCCTTGTATCGAGGAGACCATAAAGGTGGAGTAGAGTGGAAGCATTGTGGCTCATGGTAGTTTTTAACAGACAGATTCTGCCAGTGATTTTAACCTTGTTTTTCTTACCTGTTATTATCATGGATTATTTATTTATTTATTGAGAGAGACTGCGCTCTTTGCACTTTCTGTTTGTCAATAAAATCACTAAGCATCACTTTGCACTGTCTCTCATTTTTATGTGTCCCCATTGCCTGGCTCATCCCAGTCATGACTGTGAAAGGTCCTGCATTTAAGGACATTATGGCAGGTAGAGCCAGGCTGGACCATCACACTGCCAACAACACCTAAGCCACTGCTAAAAACTTCTCAAAATGTGGTTTATACATTAAGGACTTAATAAAGACTTTGTGTATTTTCAGTTCAGGCTGAAACTCAAGCTTTGATATTTTCAAATGCAGTAACCATATCTGTTCAATTCTAATTAAAATGAAACGCTCATTACATCGTATGTCTTTATTAAATTACAAGGATGCTTGTTTTGTGGCAGGTTCTTAATTTTTTTCTTAAAATAAATTTTCCCAACTTTAAGTTTTAATACTTCAGTGTATGAGTTGTAGAACTTGCCCCAAGGGTTTCTATTCTTTCTCCTCTAATTTTTAATATCTTAAATGAAACCAAACTTGAGTAACAGAATTATTACAGAATGAAAGTAGTTTAGTTGCATATCTCAGCCTAATCTGCAGGAATCAAGAAACATTAAAGGTCAGTTGCTAGGTAACGGTTTGGGGGGTGGGGGGTGTTCCCTGAGTAGTGCATTTCCTGCAGAAAATACGCGCTGCTCAGTGAACACATACAGTATGTCTCATTTTAAAATACGCACTGCACTGTTCTGCAGTGATGTGCATGGCAGCCATAGAATATCATTTATGTTACTGGTGTGCTGTGGATTACTTGTGTTATATAGCTGCAGAGACAAATGCAGGTAAGCTCGGAATTGAATAAGGTTGTGGGGAACTGTCTACCACACAAAACTTTTAACAACCAAAAAAAAAAAACTGGTTTTAGAGAGTTTTTCATTTCATGATTCCAAAATTCCATGCAACTGAATTTTAACTCCAGCATTCTAAAATGGTATGCTTAATGAACCTTGGATGTTTAACTCACCACCAAAGTCAGTATACAAATAAAATTATATTTATTACATTATAATTATAATGTAACCCCCTGTGAAATGTGGGCTAAAAATGAAGTTGGGAGCATACACTGATACAGTGCACTGCTGCACCCACCACACGACGAACCACCTCAGGATCCCAAATTAGGATCTGAGCACAGCCGTGCAACAGGTGACACCTCAGCACCACATTAGTTTGAATGGAGTGGAACACCGTGTGGTTGTTTACAGTGGCCGGAGTGCCAATCCTGCCACCAACTCCCAAGTTTTCCCTGCAAGTTGGAGGACCTGCTTGTAGGGCTGGATGCAGATTAACGTAATACCCAGGATGGAGTAATTGCAAGGTTGAGGGTCTTGCTCAAGGGCTCAATGGAGTGGAATCACTTCTGGTGCTTATGGGATTCTGAATGCCGGTGCAGATCCCTAGCCTTAGAGCCACCACTCCTAAAAATGGCCATATGTAATTAGCATGACCGTCTCGACCAAGAAATAAAGTCTTTTTAAGGGTAGCATAAACTGCATTAAGAAATAAATAAGCAACACCTTGTGCTCTAAATGCATTTATCAAAAAACAATGGACCTAATCAGTGCTGGATGTCCATACCATCTGATAATGCAGCTAGCTGGCTTCCCTGTAGACTCATTCAGATTTCTCATTTCCCCCGCTGTCATTCTAAATCAACTTTTTAGTCTCTAACCACTCTTGTTTCCCATGAACAAGTTTCTCCAAGCCAGGGCTGAATTTCCCAATCAAGGGTGGAAGTGATTTATACTTAATCCTGTGGATACCTCTAAGATCAGACTTTATAATGTGATGGCCAGTATAAGTAATGGCTCCTGGTGTTGCCTCTGCATTCTATCCCTAATCTTTGCATACCTCATTTTAAGGGTTCTCTTATTACTTCTTTAAACTGTAATTATACAATCAGGAAAATGAAGAGAAACTTAGGGATTGGGCCTAATGTCTGTTTTTTAGCTTTAGATGTCTCCTTTCAATGTGCATGTCCATCTTGTATTCATGGTTATTGGCGTGCTGTCAGATTCAGCTGTTGGCGCGATGCTCTACTATTGTGAATGAGTGACTCTTCATCGCAGATTGTGCTGGTTGCTTTTGCTTTTGTTCATACTAACACTTGCTGATTAACCATTTTTTGGGTGTATTATAATAGGTTAAAGGATCCATGAAAAACATCTTTCCTGTAAAGCAGTAAAGGGAAAAATGATTTTTTCATTTTATTATTTATATGGAATGGAACTGTCATCTGTAAAAATTAATTGCTTACATTTCAAAATTAAAAACTGTTAAGTTTTATACTCTACAGGATTGCTGGGGACAATACTGATAAGCCTGCAAGTCTTCTATTTGTTATCTTCAAAAGTATGATATGCGGTGAACAGACATTTATAGATTATAAAATAACAGTTAAAAGTTAGAATATGTATTGTATGGAAACTGGAAAAAGGAAAGAAGGCTGTATCTATTTGCTTATTGATGAATTGCACCCTCCTTCTAAGATTTTAACATCTGGGAGTTTAGTTTATGAGTGCAGTACAGGCAAACCCCAGCCTGGTCATTCTCTCCGCATGTTTTATTCATCTGATGGCCTGCTTGGACCTGGACATTGACATGCACTAGGCGAGTGAGTGTAGGCGTCTTCCTCTTTCACTAGAACCCAAGTTTACTTTCAGCCACTTGCCCAGTGCTTCCCAAATAATTAATAAATGTAAAATAAATAATGTTTTATCCATGTTTTCTTTAATACAGTACAACAGAATGTCAAGTTTTTAAGCCTCAAATACACCTTGGATTCATTAAAAACAAGACTTTGCAAATCAGTTGGAAAAAAAATTGAAAACCTACAGCTAACAAAGAGATGCACCAGAGACAATACAAAAAGAACACAAATCATCCTGCTCATGTTTAAACTTAGAAAATAGATAGATAGATAGATAGATAGATAGATAGATAGATAGATAGATAGATAGATAGATAGATAGATAGATAGATAGATAGATAGATAGATACTTTATTAATCCCGATGGGAAATTCACATTCTTCAGCAGCAGCATACTGATACAATAAATAAAAATAGAAAAATAAAAGTAGAAAAGTACACATACATATACAGTCATACACGGAGCTGCTGAAAAGGCTGCCACTCACGGCGGCGCCAGATACTATAGTAAATGAATTGAATAAATCATATGAAAATTTTTATATTATGTCTTTTTAACCATATTTGTTATACAATACCAATCAGGAATTGTCCAAACTATTTTCTGATTATATTATCAAACACTGCATTCCAAAAAGAAGAAGGATGAAACAGGGCTTACAAATATTCCTTATATAAATATCATTACATTTCTTATATTCTTGGTTTCCAATACCATCCAAAGCTTATTTGTTTGTAGATCTACATCATTGGCGTAGTGCTTAATGATTAGAGTGAAGCTTGTGAGCATCAGCAGCAGAGTGTCCTACGTTGTGTGTCAGCAAGATTGACTGGAGCAGCGCTCATTCAGCTTCACCATGGACAGCCTCAGTTGGAGTGAACTAGCAAATGCGGTTTTTGTGATCACTTTTCGGGAAGAATGATCTATTGTGGAGTGTGAAATTGTAGAATTTACCATGCTTGTGTTTTGTATTCTTGAATAGAAAGCTTGTATATTCTATTGTATCTTAGCATGCTGCACAAAAAGCACGCTAATCTCAACACAATTATCGATGTGTAAAGCATTTAACCTGCGCTATCTTCTCAGCAGGTATAACAAAGTTATGACATTGTGTTTGATGTCCTATGAATGCAAAGAATCATCTGCATTTGGATGAATAATGGACTTTTAGTAGACACGTCGTAAGATTGCTTCTAGGTAGAGGTTGGGTTGGGGAGGGGGACCCCGTAGTATTTAGGATCCACTCCTGGTTGTCGGAGGTTGTGTTTACAATAAGAAGAGACCAGACACAGAAGAAGGACAAGATTTCATTTATAATACCAGTGCAATTTTTTTGGATAAAGTAGTGTTTGTTTTTATGTAGAAGATATTACATGGTAGTTTTGAAGAGTGTAGTGAAACCAAATTATTGTTACCTTCACTTTTCCAGGATACCTACTTGAAATGTCCATCTTATTTTTAGTAAGTAATCATTTTCAGAAGTAATCTTTTTAAATTTTTTTTTATTATAAATTGGCTTTAGCAACATGGTGGCATTGCGAATGTGTGTTTGATCTCTGTGCATTGAGCTTCTGCTCACTGTACACGGTTAAAGAGTTGTTCACTGCTTGGCAAATCATTTTATAGATGAGAGTTTTGCTTTTGTGGTGCATATGAATGATGAGGTCAACCTAAAGACTAGTAAGTCTGTCCCATTTTTTCTTCTTTGTATTATCTTTTAATAAAAAACTTATGGACTTAATTGTTAGTTTTGGCTTCTCTTTGCTGCACTCTCTGCTGATATTCCACCCACACTGTTTAATTGAGTAAGAAGCTGTTTCTGTGTTACATTAGCAATGTAAAAATCAGAAAAAAATATATTTTGTTATATTCATGATGCCATCAGGACCACATTGTCTTGTTACTCCATTCTTTATATCCTTTATCTCCTACTCCAAACCCCAAACACATCTGTTATATCTGTTTTACACACAACTCTAACAATCCAAATTGTGACAAATACCTTAATCAAAATAGAGCAGAACGTCCTGCCAGCTCAACGGACATAAAAGTCTTCTACTTTATTCTTTTCTTCTCCTCTCCAGGGGTTTATGTTGTCACAAAGTTTTCATCATCTAAGCAATGTGAAGAAGCTATTAAGATATCAAATAAAATGTTAGGTTATATTGTATAAACCAGTGATTCCCAAACTCGATCCTGGGCAGCCATTGTGGCTGCAGGTTTTTGTTCAAATCAGATGCACAATCGGTGATGATAACTGAAAACAACTGATCTCGTTTAATTAGCTGGTCTTTTTGTTCTTCTCTTATTCTGCATTTAGAAAAAACATAACAGTATGGTTTTTACATTTATAAGACATTTAGAAATATCTCTGTTTTTTTTCTAAAACTATAAATACTTAACTCTCTTTTGTTGTTTTCCTATTATCCTCCCCTTTTCCTGTATAGTTTGCTCCCTTCATTTATCCCTAATAGTGACAATTAACAAATGGCATGGCAGATTCCCGGAATGATGAAAGCTGCAACGACGTGAAAGACTTGCTAATTAGTAAATAATCTACTAAATAACCAGAACACCTGGAAAAGCAGAATGAAAATTAGGTTGAAAATACTGTAAACAACTTAAAAAAAAATAACATATCCTCTATATAACTGCTAAGTACATTTTAATAAAAATCTACCAAACTTAGTTTGTAATTTCTACATTGAGTCCAAAACAGAGAAACTGAGAAATAATAACTCACTTAATTAGACTAAGAGTACAATGAAAAATAGAAGTTGGTTGGAACAAAAATCTGCAGCCACAGTGGGTCCCCTAGGACCGGGTTTGGGAACCACTGGTATAAACTATTGAGTATAAATCAAAGGACGTTATGTTTAGACTATATAATGCACTATTGAGACTGTATCTGGGATATCATGTGCAGTTCTGGTCAACACAGTACAGAAAAGACATAGTGGAATTTGAAGCTGTGCGGAGAACAGCAGCCAGGTGTGTCTCAGGATTTAAGGACATGTGACAGACTCCGAGAACTAAACCTGCTTAGTCTTGAGCAGAGGAGAACATGTGGGGACCTCATCCAGGAATTTAAAATCCTCAAAGGCATTGATGCAGTAGATCAGCAGCATTCTTTCAGCTTAAGGGTGAATCATGTACTTGAGGACATCAGTGGAAATTAAGGGGAATTACATAAGACTGAGGACAGGAAGCACTTCTTTACACAAAGAGTTGTGAGAATCTGGAGCAAACTACCAAGACATGTAGTTGAAGCAGAAAACTTGAAATCCTTTAAGGTATACTGAGATATTGGGACAGCTTAGCTGCAAGCTAAACAAACAAGCCATCAAATTTCATATGTTTTTATGAGTTTTGCCCTCCCACACTCCTAACACAAACTCACCGAACTGAGGAGGAGAGGTTACAACAAGTTACACCAAGGAATGTCAGCAATGTAGCTAAAATACACTTTCGGTTCAGACATAGCCTCTCAATGACAGAGTTCCCAGCAGCCCCCTCCAGCAGGTCCAAAGGAATCCACCAGGGCTGTCCATCACAACTGAAAAAAACATGCAGTCCTACAGGTGCCCAAATGGGTATCCACCAGATAGACATCTCCATTCCACATACTGGGGAGTACACAGCCCTGGGAAACAGTCTCCCATTGTCCATTTGTTATTTTGACCCCCAACTAGGAGAGGTGCCATCAACCAAGCTCTTCAATGCCGTCCGTTACATAGTAAGATTTCTGTCCCTTGGGAAAAACACCTTGCCATTGCTTTTTTGGGAGATATTCTTAATTATGACATTCATAATTTCCAATCTATTAATGACTGTTCAGCTCAACATATTTTACCTTCCACGTACTGAGAATTTTTTACACATATCCTTACAGTCAGACGGGTGTATTTTTGTAAATTTGCTGAGAAACTTCTTTTCAAATGCTCTCACACTCTACCTCAGAGGACAGCTTTCATGTATGATTTGCAGTTTGTTGGCTGATGGACAATTTTTATTTAGTTTTAGAATGATATTTTTCATTTTTTCTACTGACCTCATTTCACACACCTTAACCAAGAATCTTAAAAATGTCACATTGATGGCTGCATGTTGCTACCTCAGGAAGTGCCTTACCTTCCTGAAAGGTCGGGGTGTGCATCATTATGTAAGCACAAGGTCACCCCAATGGGTAAAGGAACAACTTGAGAATTAAACTGCTGTATATTACACAAGGAACTGAACTGTAGATTTCAGCTGAGATGTAGCAGGAGTCAGAGTCTGAAGCAAAGGTCAGGAGCCAGGAGATCCATTAATAGGTAGGTAGGTTTACAGTATTTATCCACAGGCAGGAGGGTTAGCCCACATGGAGATAAAATCATAGCAGAGAATCTAAAAACACAACATATACAAAAACAGAATTTCTAAAAAACACAAGGGGGAAACATTTTGGGTTAGAGGCACAAACTGCCTGATGCATTAGGTTTTTCAATGAATCCTTCTTAAATAACTGAGCCACTTCAGTCATGCTAGTACCTTAAAAATAACAATTAATTCTCATATTAATTAAGGAGAGGGGACATGAAGGACATGTTTTGAAAAAGAAAGAACATTAGAAGAAAGGCTAACAGCAAAGATGCTGGAGAGATGCTGTAAGCTAAGCAAAGGCAAAAGTGTTATGATGCAGCCTCTCCTTATTAAAAATTCTGAAATGTGAACATTAGAACATTTGTGACAAGGACAGGCTATTCGGCCCAACCAGCCTGTCCATCCTATTCACCTAGATTGCCCAAAACAACATGAAGTTGTGATCTGAAGGTCTCTAAATTATCCTTCTCTACCACACTACTAGGTAATTTATTCCATGTGTATATTAATCTTGATCATCATACTGATCTGAGACTTCTAATTACTTTATTTCAGAATTGTTTTGTCGGCTCTTGAGTTTTCTTGTTCAATGAAAATTCACAGCCCAATTAAAAAATACAGAAATTAGAGTTTTATTTTTTAGGCAAGTAAACCTTTTTTATTCAACCAAGACAGAGAAAATTTAAGTAATTATAGGATTTAACAAAGCACAACTCTAAGAATGTGATAATGAGAAATCAAAGCAGCCACATGCATATGCAGTTCTAATATTAAGATATTATACTTCCTTGCTGACATCTCTCCATAGTAATAAAGATACCAAGATCTGGAATGTTTTATTAAAATAGTTGTATTTGTTAGGAATCAACCAATGAATGCTTTATAAAGCGGAAACTAATGAACACTAAAGTATGAGAAATAAACACACACGTGGCAAATGCAAGAAATGAACCACTAGCAGCCACCAGGAAGACCTTAGAGTAAACAGATGTTACAAAGTAAGAGTTGGGTTTTAATAGAAACAGCATTTCTGTAATTTAAAATTACAAAGTCTAAATTAGCGTAAACTTTGTTTGTAAGAAATGTATCAATTACTTCATGAGGTAGAAGTACATAATAAACAAGAAGAGTTGAGTCAGAGAGGGTATGGTGATACAGTAAAGAGACAACCTCTCAGGCCTTCCGTGCATTGAGTTTGCACGTTCTCCCCGTGACAGAGTGGGTTTCCTCCAGGCGCTCAGGCTACCTCCCACATTCCAAAGACATGCAGGTTAGGTGACTTGGTGACACAAATTGGCACTTGTGCATGTGTGTGTGTGTGTGTGTGTGTGTGTGTGTTTGCTCTGTGGTGTATCAGTGCCCTTTCCTTGGTTTGTTTCTGCCTTATGCCCTATGACATGACATGAGTTGCGTCAGATATCTGAAATATTAAAATGTGTGCTTCAAACTTTTAAAGTCTAAATGTTTTCCATTGTCATAGAAATTTGTAATTTCTCACTCTCTAACAGAATTTCGTAAAGGGCTAGATCCATAGTAACAGATCCAAAAATCAAAAATAACATCAATTTGTAACCTTGACCTTGAAATTGTCAAAAACGATACTCTGCATGTTTATGTTTGAAATTTGTCATTATCATCCTTCTGATAAGGGCTCCTAGAGGGCTAAGACCATTAGTAAATAATCATATATCAAAAATATTATTATTTGTATGATCGGCACCCTCAAAATAACATAATTAATGCCACAAATGCCTATATTATCAATCCCATTTTTTTCAATGTTTTGTGAAAAGGAGAAATTTGCAACCTTTGTAATCCATTAGAGGATGAAACCCTGAGGTGTGTTGGTATGTCCTGTGACTCACCTATCATGCAATCTGTTCACTCACAGAAACATGTCTTCTGATTCGGTTGTGGCTTTGGGTCTGCCAGTCCTGTTCCTGTTAACCCATTACTTGTTGACTGAAAGGGACATTTCGGTATCAGTCTAAAAATTTTGCAGTTTTAGGTAACCTCAACTTTGTTTCTTGGTGCAAACAGAATGTTCTGCACTTTAACATCAGCATAACCAAGAAACTGGTTATTGACTTTAATTGAACCAAAAAGCCTCAATGTCAGGTCACTATTCAAGGAGTGGATATAGAGGTGTGCACTCCTACATGTACTTGGGGGTCCATGTTAATGACAGGTTGGACTGGACTTGGAACAGAGATGAACTATATAAGAAAGGACAGAGCAGGCACTTCTTCCTAAGGAGTCTGCATTCCTTTAATTCCTTTAAGTCACATCCTTCTATGACTCTGTAATGGCCAGAGCGATTTTCTAAGCTGTGGTTTGCTGGGCAGGTAACATCACTTCAAGAGAGGCCCACCAAATCAACAACTTAAATAAAAGGGCAGGCTCAGTTATAAGGCACACTCTGGACCTCTTGGTGGTCGTAGCAAAGGAGAGATTTAAAACAAAACTGAGTTCCTTTATGAACAATTCTGAACATCCTCTCTCTGACACACTAACATTGAGGGCTTTCAGCCAACAAATTATTCAGCAGAAGTGTGTTAAGAGACTCAACTGGGGCACCTTTATACCAACAGCAATACACTTGAATAATGCCTCACTGGGACTGGGATTGACGAATTAGAAGTTTTCATTCTTTTTAATTTTCTTGCTCTTTAGTCATTTTGGTGTGTGCTCAGACCATGGTGTGTGTATATATATATATATATATATATATATATATATATATATATATATATATATATATATATATATATATACAGTCACGCACGAGTGCATGGGGAGCAGCTGAAGGGACCGACGCACATTGCGACAACTCGCGCCAGGGGACAAAGGTGGGGTACTAATCTCTCTCTCTCTTTTTCCATAGAAAGGACGAAGCGCCGCCGCCATGTTCCATCCCACATAAACAAAACACCATCACTTCCGGGTTCCTTTCTTCCCTCTGGTCCCCTGTTGATGATGTTCACTACCCATCCACCACCACGCCTTCCCAGCATTCCACATCACTAATTTCCAGTCCAGCTCTTAATAATGTCCCTCCAACCATCCCTCTATGTCTAATGTATTTTCTCTTTTGTTTTGAGGAAGCGAAGACCTTTTTTGTTACAGTATTCGGGGCCTAAAAAACCCCAAACCTTTATGACGAGTGGTCTCATTTATTACAATATATATATATATATATATACTGTATATATTGTCACACACGTGCGAATAGGAGACAACTAAAGGGCTTGAATAAGTGTACTAACTGTCTTTCTCGATCCCTTGCAGACCAGTCTCAGGAAATCCCGCAGGGTTCCGGTGCCGCCGATGACGTCACTTCTGGTTCCAGTGTCTTTAATAATGTCACTTCCGGTCCCCGCCTCTGATGAAGTCATTTCCTACACTGGCCTTTAAAGCGGCCATCTTGTCTCTGTAACAGTAGTTCAGTTGTGAACTCCGATCTATAAAGATCTGTATACCAATTCCTAATTCCATTTTGCAGCCAGGACATATTATACGGGTGGCTGCCCCATCCTTCTTAAAGTCTCATAGTGGTTTTTCTGACAATATATATAGATACTTATGTATCTGTTTATTTATGGATTTATTTATTTAAAGAGCTTCTGTAAAAAGACAAACATTCTCCTTTGGACAAATAAAGTTCTATCAAGTAAGCTACTTTTGAGCAAATTCATATTACTTACAGAAATGAAGTTAAATTTCAAGGAAAAATGAGGGTGTTATAATACTTTTGACCGGTAGAGAGTGTGTGTATGTGTTAATTTCACTATTATAAAGAAGATCTAAGTGAAATAGACTATTTTTGGAGAAACATATTGAGCGGAAGAATCCACACACTGCTCTTAACTGTGGAACTAAACAAGTCAAGTAATTGGGTATTTTTGTTGTTGCTGTTCAGTGTTGCTATTTTACCAACCAACCTTTAAAATAAGACCATATACATATTAATTGATAATATAATGTGTTACAGGTTAGGGATTTTGTTTTTGAAATATTACACTAAGTTGCTAATCATTCTCATTTTTTATATTTTTATATCAAACAAATTACCAGTGATGTGTGTCAAAGATGTTCTGCATGTGAGTAAAGTGTGAATTTGTGGATCTGAGAAGTGGTGCATGGTGGACAAGTTTGTTATAAAGCATACTCTATTGTTTATAACACCTGGTAAAAGTTTAAATATATCTATTTAATCTGAAAGTTTTTTTTTTTACATGGCAAAAGTTGACATGCTAAGCTTGTGAACTTTTATTGATTTTGTTTTGATTTGCATGTTATTATATTGTTGTTTATATTTTAGATTTTATAATATTTCCAATGTTTCCTAAAACTTGGGTAGTAAATTAAGGTACACTCAAATAATGTGCACTCAGATTAGTCCAATGTGCTCCAGAATATTTAAGTTTAGTTGGAACTTTTTAATCACAGGAATAATTGTGTTTCACAACTGTAGAAGAAATAGCATTGGGGTCCAAAACGTAGAAGCCACTTATTGATTTTGGTCTCTGGTTTTCTGTTCAAAACATTTTGTATTTCAGCGCATTTTTATTCTTTTCACATGGGACAATATTCTCCTCTGATTTGTAATTCCCCACCCATACTAAATATACAAATCTTTTTAAATGCGCTAGTCTGCCTGTCAGTGTTGGTGTCCTTTATGCTTAAATCTGAACTTGTCTCACTCTTAGTGTATATAAATAACAAAGAGATTGTTTAAGTTGTTGCTACCAGACTAAGTCAGTATGATTTTTAGTTAGAATCTCCTCACCTACTCTATATGAAGACAGATGTCTGACCATTTTTACATATAGTTACACTATAATTCCACTGAAGAGTAACACTGGAGATTCCAAGGGATTTTTTTAGGTCTCTTGTTAGTACCCATGTAGATGAATTGCATTATAATAATATCTCTATCTGTATCATAATAACTAAACTAACTAAAAACTATCTAAAGCAAAACATTTTACTGGAACAGAAACTGCTGATATATACAGTATACAGGAATAATTGCAGATATATATACACATTAACTGGCATTTTTTCATCCAATTACATTCTCTTCACAAGATATGAAACACGGATAGCACTGAAATTCAGACATCACAAATTAATCACTTCCAGTAACAATCGTTAATACAAGGGAGACAGCATGTCATATGTCTGAGGTCTCCACCAGAACAACAATCTTTAGGAAGAAGTAGCAAAATGCAAATATAAATTATAAACTGGTAGCAGCATTCATGTAGTTATTTACTCATCATGTTCTGCCATCTTGAACAAGATGCTCCTTGTGAAGTTGTTTCCATAGGGATATCAGTAAATGAATGAGGAAGTTGAGGACTTATGCAAGCGAAAGCGCGTCGTCATTCCAAATTCACACTTCTGTATTTCGAGTCTTTATTTTGGCATGGATCACCCATCCCATACAAACTAGTGACTAAAACGCTTGCAAGATGGTCTCACAGAGAAGAGGAAGCAACATGTAATAAATAACAATAATCCAAAGAAGAAGTAAAAAAACAGGCAAATTGTCAAAACACTAAACACAAAGTCACGAAACAAAAAAAAAAAGCAAGGTCAAAAAGCACAAAACTTGAGAGATTCCAAAACTACACAAGGGGTCCTAGATGATAAGGTCCTAACAGAATGTTTGAGCAACATCACCACCTAAAAGCCCTTTTAATTTATCCTGTCCTTACCATGTGACTGCCACATATGGGTGGAGCCAGGAATAGAAAAGAAGGCAAAGGTGGTGGGCGGAGTTGTCAAGTGCACCTCCAGTACTGGTCACAGTGAAGGATGGCATCATCTCGTCAAACTTTAATAAGAAAAGCCTAAGCTGTTTCATTTGTCCAGATGATACAGCCAGAAATTATTGTGAATTGCAGTGGACAAGATGGCAAAAGAAGGTGAACATGCCTCAGAATAAACGAAAACCTGATCAGGACTTTACTGGTCAGCCTCAGAAACAGACTTTATATTAAACTGAACTCAGATTGATTGATTTCTTTGTAACTGCAGGGTTTATAAATAATGGGCTGCAACCATTTCCTGTTAATCTGCACTCAGCCTACAGCTATCTCCTACACTGTGTGTGCTATAGTGAAGTTGAGTAGGAATATATATATTAATAAAATATTTATTAATGTCACTGCTTCTGTTAAACACCTTTTAAATAAAATGCTTATTACTGACAAAACAAATATATACATTTTAATAGAGAGCTGGATTCTTAAGTCTTGAAATGTTACCACCGATTATATTGACTCCGGCATAAAATATGTGGGCCTATCATTTTATTTAATACATTAATTTCAAGTGATGTTCGTGAATCCTTGAAATTGGAGGTTTTATGTTTTTATTTTATGTGTTTCTGTTCTAATAATAACTTACTGAGTGATGGACCACTTATCATCAGTAAAACAAAATTGTTTTCCGTTAAATCCATAACACCACTTAAAGTATTATATTACTATATACTATCTTTATTCAAAAAGAAATGGGTATCTCATAACTGTTACAGTTAACACTGTCAGTGTGTTTAGCATGACTTAATTTGGTCGCACATTTAAAATAATAAAATCAAAACATACAACTATAAGTACATTTGTATATACATTGTTTAATTGCCCTTTAAAGGCAGCAGAGACTGTTATGTGAGACATGTGTACCTTTTATTATTTATTACTTTGTTTTATATATTGATAAAATAACTTGCATTTCACCATAAGTAAGATAAGTCGCAGATCAAAAATAATTGCAAGAAACTTGAATCTGATAAAAAATGAAAACTTGCCTGCTCAAGAGAAATAAAAGATTATTAAATACTTCATGTTATCTATATTTTTAAATAGCTATTACTGGCTAGTATTTATCTTTTGTTATCATCCATTGCTGGAAATACAGTAACTGTGATTGTAATATTTTTACAATTAAGCAACTCAGTTAACCCATCGGCCACTGTTAGTTATGGCAGACTCTCAGACAATGCTATTATGTGATTTAGTTCATATTTTTTGTTATATAAATGCGCAGAAAACAAATGATGTTATAACCTGCAGCACCCAAGATTGTGAAAGCGGATTCAGGCCACAAATTATACAAAAAGGCCACATCAGGACTTTACTACTCTGACCCAACATAGGCTTCACCTCAGGCAGCCTAACACCAAACTCAACAGGCAGGCTTTAAGACCCACCCATGCCTAAAATGAGGCACTAAAGCTAAAAGTTCAGAAAATACTTTAACTTCCTTGGCATTAACCCTAAGCATCTTTTGGGCTTGGAATTCTATGTAAAAATGGTTAAGCCTGAGTGTCTCTCAGGCTTAGCTGTTATGATTTGACGTAATGTGTTAAGCCTGGTAACATTCAGAAGGATTTTCTGTTACCATCTAGTGGGTAAAAAAACATTGTGCTGCAAATAAAGATGAAAATTTCTATTCATTTTTCCTCTGTATGGTAACTCATCATAATTCATGAGTGGGGCAGAGCCTTCAAACAAAACACACAATGGCATGTAAACAAAAAAATGTAAATACAATAATAGAACAAACTGAAACTTAACCATTACGTGAATCAAACGATAGAGATGAAAATGTGAAATAGTCATCAGATGTTGACACGGATAGTCAAATTGAAGCATATGGTACTATATGACCAAACCGCAGTAATAGGTCTGGTGACATCAGTCACATACTGCTTCTGTGGGATGCACTTTCTAAGTGCAAAAATGCAAAATGATTTCCATCAAATGGAAGAACAAGATGGACGTTAGCCCCTAAGGCTTAAGTTAGATATACAATATATAAATATTAAATAATATGTAAATTAAGCAATATTGACATAAATTACGTAAAATCAAAAACTCAAAAAAATCATATGAAAGGTAATAATTCAAAAATACTTAAGCCAGGGAATAAACTCTGACTGAAGCATAGCAGATTGGAGCCACTTACACACAGCAAAATTGAGATGTGCTTCACTGCTGGGATCAACTGCATGATACAGCGGAGGGGTAGGACTGAAAGTTACAAAAGAAGATGAGAGAATAAAGATGATGACATGGTGTTCAGGTAGAGGAAGCCTACTTTTGTTAATGGAGCTTAATGGGCGGAAATCAGCAGGTTTTAATTGGCAATGACAATATTTTTTTAATAAAAGCATAAACACCAGTTTGCTCAGAATATGTACACTTGTCTTCAGTTATGTTCTTCCTTGCAATCTATAGTACTGTTGATGTTTTACATTTAAGACATAACTTTCTCAAACCCACTTAATCGAGGCTTATTGGGGACAGATAAGAAATATAAGAATATTCAGAAAGCTTTTTTTTCACAATGGAGGCTGCAGAAAAGTGATGCATGTTGTTATTCCTGGTTATAGCTTCTTGAGATTCGTTTTTGCATAGTTTTATACTTTTTAACTTCATTTTTGGAATTATTGCTTATTTTATCACTATTCTCTAACACTATTTTGTGTTTTGTTTTTTTGTAAGGTCACTGCCATTTTGCATGGCTGTGGTCAAATTGTTTATAGTTATTATACTCATTGCCAGTATTGTGATATGCATCATATGCTAGCTTTGGGGTCATTTATAAATTCAAGTTTCTCAAGAGACAATTTCAATTCTTCCTGCTACAGACTTCTTACTTGTTAGATTTGAAAAACCTTGTTTTTGATGGTTGAATTTTGAATTACATTTTAGCTTTTGACTTTTGGTACTGTTTTAGTACTGTTTTAGCTTTTCTGGCATTTTCAAACCCCTGTGCCACCTATTAACACCTAGGACATCTCCTGGTCTTTTTTCTAAAAATACCACTTAGTGTTCACCCCCAATCTCCAAAGTGATCACTACAGTTCATTTGTTACAAATTCAATCAATTACATACTTTTCAAATGTTCCTGCAGAAAATTGAAAACGTTGTTGTATGAACTGTAAATCTAGGACTAAGCAGCATGGTCATGAAGTTCTCTTTATCTGACATTATTCTTTTTCTAAAATACAGTGGATTCTGAAAATATTCTGTTCCTTTCAATTTCTGCACACTTAATTGTACCATACATTTGATTTTAAATGCTCATCAATCTACACTTAGTGACCCATAATGACAAAGTTGAAACATGTTTTCAAATTTATTAAACATCAAAAACTGAAATCTTTCATTAATATAGATATTCAGACCCTTTGCGGTTGATTGGAGTCCTCCTGAATTGATTGGACACCACTTATAAAGACACACACTTATATATATATATACTGTATATATAGGAACCCATAATCCACACTGCATGTCAGGATAGAAACCAAGCCATGTTGTCCAAGGAATTGACTCTAGAGATTTGTGATAAAATTCTGGTGAGGCATAAATCAGGGCAAGTCTATAAAACCATCTCTAAAGGTTTAAGTGTTCCCAGGAGCATAGTGGACAGAATAATTGTAAAATGGAAGAAGTTTGGAATCACCAGGGGCCTCATGCATAATGCCGTGCATAGAATTCACACTAAAACAGGGCTTAAGGACAAAAGCGGAAATGTGTGTACGCACAAAAAAATCCAGATGCATAAATCTGTGCGTTCGCCAACTTCCACGTTCTTCCGCTCCATAAATCCCAGTCATGCATGTGCATGCGCCTGCTGTCACTCCCAAACTCCTCCCAGAACTACACCTCTTTGAATATGCAAATCACTATAAATAGCCCTTAAGCTACAACGTTCTGTGAAAAGGCAATGGCAAAAGCACAGGGGAAAATAGAGGAATTTCAGCGAATACCAAGTGGAGGCAAGGAAAAACATACTATTTGTTGGTTTAAACAGTGGTATAATCAGCAAAAGGAAGTTGATCGAGTGACATAGAGTGTTGGAGAAACTCGAAAGCTCAGTTCACAAAATAAAAAAGTTGTTAGATATCAAAGCTCGAAATTTCCACTTTAATCACGTAGTTTATTTTGTCATTAAAGTAGAACATCATAAACTTCATCTTTAAATCATTTAATTTACTAGTTTCTCAAATACCATCGTAACTAAAGTAGCATGTTAAATGCTTTGTTTTGTATGTGTTCTTCTATGTGCTATATATGTGTGAATCACTACATGCTTCTTAAACGGGTTTTCTCTTCTTCCAACAGCTCTCTGAATAATTAAAATACTGAGATATATACTTGATATCATTTTCATGATGATAGGAGTTAAAGCATGTTATTAAACATGGGAACACGATGGTGCAGTGATAGTGACGAGCTGGCCAGAGATTGTTCCTGCCTCCCGCAAGATGCTTGCTATGCTGTGTGCAACCTTCAATGAAATAATTTACTGCAGCAATACTGTCTCTTTCACACGTAATAACCTTCAATTCCTGTCCTTCTTTTCTTTCTCCAAGTAACGAATCGCCACACAATCAGCTCTGTAATAGATGTTAAGCCATCTGTAAGCTGAGAACGCAGATTCTTCAAAACTTTTAAGGAACGTTGAAATATCTTCGTAGTATGTATTTAATTATTCTATCCATCTATCCTTCCAGTGACGCACCAGCCCCAGCAAGAATACAGCACGAGGCAGGAACAATCCCTGAACTAGCTAACGCTGCGATACCGTGTTTAATTATTAACAATATAGATTATTTAAATGATGTTAACATTTTATCTCTATAATGTAATAAACATATTTTGCTGCAATTCATCTTAAAAATGATATCGTCATCATATGTAAATATGTACTTTATAAAGTGGCTCAGGTTGTGCAATATTATAACTGCATCGCAAGTTTACAGTGAGGTAATTGTACTAATAAGTACAAACAGTTCTACAAGGAACACTTGATGTACTGATTGAGTGCGTTTATAGTTCTTGTGATGAAACTGTTTCTGAACCACGAGATCAATACAGGAAAGGCTCTGAAACGTTTGCCATATGAGAGCAGTTCAGTAGACAGTATGGCTGAGGCAGAGTGTGCTTGATGCTGTATACCGATAATTCTCTTTCCAATCAGCTGCTGTAGAGCTGTGATTCCACACTCAGATACAGTGATATAAATACTCCGAGTGGTGCAGTGTGAGCAATAAGGAAAAAGATGATCCGCTGTGGCAACCCCTAATGGGAGCAGCTGAAAGAAGAAGAAGAAGACGGTGCAGTGAGAGTAACAACGCTAAAGCAGCTATGATATTTGGAATAGTTTAGCCATTCTGTGGACCATTATATCGTTATAGGTTAATTACTATCAAATGCCTTAAACTACTAAACAATATGCGGTTAATTTCAGTGTATTTATAAAGATGCGTCAGGGATGTGCATCTAAAAAAGAAAGGGAAACCACATTTGAACAAAAGCACTGCTTTGACACTGGGTGCTGCCAGTTTGAAAATCCGAACGGAGAACTTGCGTACGCCAGGGTTTGAGCTACCATGAAAATGTGCGTGGCTTTATTCCAAGTTTAAGTTTTATACATCGCGATTTGAGCATGGAAACGGGAGTACACAACATTTTTGTGCGTATGCACCATTTATACATGAAGCCCCAGAACTCTTTCTTGAGTTGACAGTCTTTACAAACCAAGTAACAGGCAAGTAGGGCCTTGGCCAGGGAGGTGATCGAGAACCCAATGGGCATGCTAACAGAGCTTTAGAATTCATCTGCTGAGATGAGAGAACCTATCAGTAGGGTGTTCATCTCAGCAGAATTCTATCAATCATACATTTATGGTAAATTGGCTAGATGGAAGCCACTCCTGAGTAACAGCATATGACAGTTTACAGGACTCTGAGAGCATCTGGGTAGAACTCCATGCATTATGCCTGGTGAGGACCTGCCTAATGCCATCCCTACCTTGAAGCACTGTGCTGGTTGCAGCTTCATGCACTGGGGGTGCTCCTCAATGCCAGAAACATAGAGCTTAGTCAGAACTGAGGGAAGAATGAATGCATCCAAATACAGAGAGGTGCTTGAAGAAAACCTGCTCCAGAGTGCACATCACCTGAAGGCTGGGGTGACAGTTCACCTTTCAACACAACAGTGTGTTGAAGCATACAGCCAAGACAACACTGAAGTGGCTTTGGGATGAGTCTCTGACTGTCCTTGAGTAGCCTGGCCAAAGCCCTGACTTAAACTCCATAGAAAATCTGGAGAGGGATCTGAAGATGGCAGTTTACAGATGCTTCAAATCCAATCTGATAGAGCTGGAGAGGTCCTGCCAATAAGCATGAGGTAACTTGTAGAGATTTACCCGAGAAGACCTAAAGATGCAATTACCATCAAAGGGGCTTCATCAAGTGCTGAATAAAGGCACTGAATATTTTACATAATTGAGAAATTTCAGTTTTGGATTTTTCTGATCTTTCTGAAAACATGTTTTCACTTTGTCAATAAGGATTATTGATTATTGTCCAGTGTATAACATTAAACTGCACCTGACCCTGCCAGTGGTCCTCCAACTTGCAGGGAAATCATATGTGGGTTGCTGGCAGGACTGGCACTACATCCACCATACGAAAAATTTCACACAGCTCTGAGACGACAGGCAGGACAACTTTCTGCTCTCCATGGGAGTAGCACCGTTGCAGCCACCTATAGGAAGGCTGCTCACTCCCCCTCATCCAACCGTCAGAGAACCAATGGGGTCAGGCGTATTGGGTGTGGTGCTGAGGTGTCGCCCACTGCACTACGGTCCCCCAGGATCCCAAGCTGATTTGCTCGTATGGTGGATGTGGAGGGTTGCTCCCAAACCTGACCTGACCTGATTATTGAGTGCATATTAATGGGCAGAAATGGCAAATTTATCCATTTCAAATTAAATCTCAAACACAACAATGTGTGCAACAGGTGGAGGGGTCTGAATACACTCTGAATCCACAGTATAAAGCTACAAATGGCATCCATCTCCTTACAATAACAATACTTTTATACTCTCCTGTGTACATTTTGTCTGCACTTTTAATTCACAGATTCCAACCCGACATTCTTTATGCCAGGAATCTTTTCAGCCTGGGGTTTTTGTTTTCCTTTTCTTTTTAAATGACTGGTCATATTCCATACCTTCTGCTATTTTATAATAAGTAGAGTAAATGGTATTATCTTACATTAGCAACATTTTAGTTCTTTTTACAAAATGCATGACACCTAATTTCCCTCTTTGGGAATGATATAAACAAGTACGTAGACGTTACCATGATAAGTTTATTTTTATCTGTGTAAATAACTATGCTTCTTGATTAACTGGTTTGAGTATGTACATCTGTTTAAGTATGATGTGCCTATCTTCTGCGAAAAATGTTGTTTAATGAGCTGAATTTAATTTACTGGCAAGTTTGTTGGTGCAAGTAATTCAATTAAACTGAAGAAGTGCAAAATGTTTGCCGAGTCAGATTTTAATGCATTACAAACTGAGATGAAATCTTTCCTGAGCCCCTGTAGAACATGAAGCTCTTTTAATTATTTTTAATTGTGTCAAATGTCTTCCACCAGTGCAGTTTTAAACTGGCAGAGACTTTTAATGGTATTTGAAAATGCTGTTTGTAAATTGTGTGTGTTCATTAAATTCCTCGTTTTCAGTGGATTTGTCACAAAATTGTAGTGTGATGTATTTTATTATCTTTTTCCAAGAGACATAATGGAGCCACTTAACTGATACCCCATTACATACTGGCAGCATTCAAAAAAAGGTTGAGTTCAGCAGCACAAATGACCTGTGACATTCCAACCTTAGCTCTCTTCTTGCTGTTAACAACACCTACTGTAGTTAGAATGAAAGTGAGGGGCCATGGAGGGCTGCCACAAGGGGACAGTACATGTTTTAAGTCTGGAGAATGGGATCATGTTGCTGTTTGAGAACTTGACACACATCAGACCAAATTATGCAGCAGCATCTGGTCATCAGCTGGGAATATGGAACTGTGTTGTCACTAAAAAGGCAGACAATTCATAGATGTTTGCATAGGAATCAGGGACAGCAGGACATCCAAGGGGCACCAGGAGGAATTCAAGCTTGGTGTCTCTGTTGTGAGTTATTCCTGGAGAATAAACACATTTTATGTCAAAGAAGTCTAGAAGAGTACTGATCAGGAGAAGAGACTAGGGACAAGACAAGAGATACAGGTAGGTGAGGAGAAAGGAAAAGCTATAAGATAGTTGAGAGACACTCAAAAGTGGTGAGATAGACAGAGAACGAGCTTTGGAGAGAAGAGCAAGTGATCATTGCATGTTACCACCAAGGCCATCACTCTCTTGCTTGCATTTGTGTCTTTACCCATTGTCCTTGGCTTATAAATTTATAGGGCCATTATTGTCATGTGAACAGAGTATAATGAAGTTCTTACTGGCCTCTACCTTACAATACTATGATACGTGTTTGCTGTTTTCTCACAAGAGTGGGCCTCTTTCTTCGCAGATCTATCATGGGACACTTTCTGTTCAGGCCACTCTTGGTGGTGTCCTTAATCCTCACAAGTTCTTACCTACTGAAAAAGCATTCGCACCTTCGTTGAGTTGTGAAAGAGACAATAACATTTTGCTCTCCTTGAGTCAGGTGTCACCCATCCATTCTTTGTTAAAATTAACAACAAAAAAGCAACCAAGTCTGAGTCTGTTTTTAAGGCTGAGTGTTTCATTTACTTTGTTTATAATAAAATGATTAAAGCCCAGCAAAATGTTTCTAATGTTTTGTTATTTATAATTTTTATATTTGTGCTGACAGGGCAGCTTTCAATCATGTTCTGGATGTATAGTATTAGTTGACTACAGGTCATATTTTTTGTTTGGAGCAAAAAATCTATAATAAATTAGTCTTTATTATTCCAAAATTATTATTTTAAAGGTTAATATTTAATGGTGCATACTGATTTTAAAACTAAGTGGTCTTTATGTTGAATTGATCTTACACTAATATCCATCCATTTTCCAACCCACTGAATCCGAACACAGGGTCACGGGGGTCTGCTGGAGCCAATCCCAGCCAACACAGGGCACAAGGCAGGAACCAATCCTGGGCAGGGTGGCAACCCACCGCAGGACACACACAAACACACCAAGCACACACTAGGGCCAATTTAGAATCACCAATCCACCTAACCTGCATGTCTTTGGGAGGAAACCAGAGTGCCCGGAAGAAACCCACGCAGATACGGGGAGAACATGCAAACTACACGCAGGGAGGACCCAGGAAGCGAACCCAGGTCCCCAGGTCTCCCAACTGCGAGGCAGCAGCGCTACCCACTGCGCCACCGTGCCGCCCTTACACTAATATGCATAACTGTTTTTGACAATTTTGATGTTTGTTTAGGCTTATTGGCAAAGTGTTAAATGGGGACTGGCTAGCCCTGTTGTTTAACATAAAGTTAATATGGAGATTGACAATACTGACATAAATAGGCAGCTAATGACCTGCTGAATGGGAAGACCTCAATGTTGCATGAACATCACCAAAAAATGCTCTGACACCCAAACAACCCTCGGCAGATTTACCAATTACTTAAAAAGGAAGGACAAGCAGCTAAAGGGCATTACTGTTAAAAACATGGACTTTCTAAAAACTGATGAAAATTTGTATATGAACTAACCAATCAGATTTTTGTTTAATGTGTTGACATACATTGCAGCCTGTTGTATTTCATGAAAACAATTGCCGGTGCATTTTATCATAATTAAGTGTAATCTGGGTGTCAAGGTCCAAGGCATGACAGAAGGGTCCAATGTCCCCAACCACCTTCACATTTAGAAATATGTCACCCTTGGCTTCCGTATATCTTTTTGTGAAGTAATCCCAAATATTTAACTGCTCTTGTTGATTAAGTGTAACGGGTTTGTGAAAACTGCAATTCTTAATGTAATGAATGAATGAATGAATGAATGAATGAATGAATGAATTAATTAATTAATTAATTAATTAATGTTAAAGCGTCTGAGGGGTGCAAATGTGCCTGGGCTTACAGGTTAAAGGGGAGCCCACCTTGGTGTCCAGAGAGGGGACGGCAAGATAAAATGCTATGCCTGGTAAGTGAGCCAGCAGCTGTTAGGGGAGAGAGAAAGAGAAAACAACTGCTGCAGCTCATATTTAGCGCAAAATTTAAAAGATTACATTTTAAACCACAAAGAGAAAAAAATTATTTTTAACATTACTCTGTAATGATTTAACTATTGCATGGCAATCAGAAAAATTAAAAACATACTTCAACAAATGTCAATTTAAATATTACTTGAAGAGATGATTATAATAATCACCATGATTCTTGTAACATAAAAGTAGTTAACAGAACACACTCAATTACTTGTGCTAATCTACTGTATGCTCTCAACTTATTACACTTATTACATGTATAGAATTTGATGGTTAAAATTTACATATGCTATTTATAGTCATAACATTAAGACAAAATTTGCTCTTTTTTCCATTTGGTCCATGAAATGGAAGATATTCAGTTCAACAACTAACATTTTAGTGAGATGCCTTTGTTTGATACTACTGAATTGCATTATCCAAAAAATAATCTAAAATGAATCTTATTTAAATCAATAAAATAATTAATAATTAATTTTCAGTTTCTAGTAATTGCAGTTCATTTATGAACTGGTCATGTTAATGTTAATTTCTTAATTGCAAATTTTTGATATGTTTTGTTGATTGCCCTAATTTCTGTAATATTAGTGCTGTCAAAGTTACACTAACACCCTACAAATACTTTCAGCTTTATTTTCACTTACATTACAGCAGTCTATTTATTTATATTTTGAACTAATTATGAATTTTCAGTATATATTTATAGTACTAGGGTGTTTTACCGTGTTAGCAATTATGAATGCACAACTTCAGAACACAGCAAGAGAGAAAAGAAGGGCAAGTTAAACTCATTCTAAAATTTAGCACATTACAACATGATTTAAATAGAGACATGAATTTCATGGCCAGATATGAGGATTGTTTGCATCTCTCGGACTGACACAGACAACCTGACTACATCAGAAACTTCAAAAGACTTTGCTGGACAGTTAAAAGATCTTGACTATACATTGTTCTCCACTCTTGCTTAATGAATCTTAGTCTGAAGTGGTCTATTAAATTTTTACATTTAAGATGTCTCACTTAAAGGTTTTCCAATGCTGTATCTATCCTAGTGTCTATATAAACACAAGGAATTCCAGTTTCTACATGAAGAAGGGGCCTGAGTTGCCTCAAAAGCTTGCATATTGTAATCTTTTTAGTTAACCAATAAAAGGTGTCACTTTGCTTGACTTCTCACTACAGTATATATTTAGAAAGGTTTGATTAGGTGTCATGCTCTGATCTGGTATGAATATGTATCTTCATATTCATACCTTAAAATGATTCATACAATGACTGAAGATCGGTCATTTTTAAGATCATCTTACATTTCAGAGTTGTACTTCACATTTTAATTCCAGCATTACACACTGCATTTGTATATATTGTCCTATAAACCCTTTGAGAATTTAAGATGTTCCTGATTCAGCTGACATGCAGTGGTAGTTTGCATGTTTTTTTATGTATTTTATATTTAAGAGTCTGGGAATTGCGTTTCAGTGTCAGTATGTGTGTATAAAGAAGAGAGCCCTAAAATGGACCAGTGCCCCCATCCAGGGCTGGGTTATTACTGCATAACCCTGACTTGGATTATATGGCTTTGGGAAAGAATATTATGTGCAACTAGGTGTGTTTGTGTGTGTCCTGTGGTGGGTTGGCACCCTGCCCGGGATTGGTTCCTGCCTTGTGCCCTGTGTTGGCTGGGATTGGCTCCAGCAGACCTCCGTGACCCTGTGTTCGGATTCAACGGGTTGGATAATGGATGGATGGATAAGGAACCCAAACCACAGACACAGTATAATCCAACACAATTCTGGGTTTGCCACCAATATTTTTCAAATAATCACCAGCTAAAATACTTCAAAATAAACAGATTCTCTTCCTCGTCTGACACTCCGAGGTGAACTGCGGGCTTCTTTTAAACTGGACCCGGAATTGCTTTTGGTATCCCAGGATTGGTCATCAAGAGCATTTCCGGGTCAGATGGAATTCGGGGTAGTCCTCCCCTAGGAGTGACCCCTTGTGGCACCTAAACAATCCAACAGAGTTGTTCATCTGGACCCCAAGTCCCATGCCACCCTGTGGGTGTCTAAACTGAGTTTAGCCTGGAGAACTACTGCTACCTGCCATGTGGGAGAATGAACTGCTACCGGTACTCATATTCGCTCAGTCCAATTATCACCCTTCTCTCTGCGCCAGGAAGAACAATGTAAGGCATTCCATCTTGGTCAAGTGTCATCTCCTGTTGTCCTTTCACTATGGCCTGTCATTCCTCTTGGCACTTACATATGTTACTTAAAAATATACAGAGAGATTCACTTGAAAGAGGCCCCGAATGTTCTGTTGTAACTCCTGTTAAGATGAAGAAATCTGAAAAAATATGCTATATACCTTGATGTATGTGTAATCAACATGCGATGCTGGAAGTGCTTTCCATTTTCTGCCAGACACACTTCAACGTGGCGTTCCATGTCCCTGAACATATCAGCAAACGTCTCAGGGATAATAGCAGCAATTTCACGTTGGATGTTTTCCTTCAAATCTTCCAGAGTGCGAGGCTTGTTCCGATTGACTTTTCCTTTGAGAATACCCAAAAGGAAGAAGTCTGGTGGCGACCATGGTGGCCAAAGCCTTTTGAAATTACCCTGTTGCTATAGAAGGATTCAATTTCTGCCACTCTCCTTACCGATGTGTGACATGTTGCTCAATCTTGCTGAAAGTAACCTTCCGTTAACTCACAATCATCCAGTTGATTCTGACATCGCTTAAATGAATTGGTGACCCAATAGGTTCGCACCATGAGGACGCACTGCTCAATACTGTACACCACCATCCTGATGAGAAGTCGAGTGACTGAGTAAAGTTGTATGGGTGGAATGCACCCAGAAGTTGCAAACAGAGGTTAAATGTTGTGACAGCTGTCCAGTGCCTACCTTATCGCCCCGGCTTCTTCGAAGCTCCACATACTGAGGAGCACATTGCACGTTGTTTTGTTCTGATTGCTTCGTCATAGTGAGAGTTATTACAGAATATTCGGGGCCACTTTCGAGTGAATCTCCCTGTTTTATTCAATATATAGACATTGTAATGAAAGAACAGACAAAATGGATGTAATTGAATGTGGGAGACCAACCAGTGCCCTGTTTAATATGTTCAATTGTGGAAAAGGAAAAAAAAAGGATGAAAAGTGCTGGGGATGCTGCTCCTCCTAGGCTTGATAAATATGGGAAGCTCCTTGGTTGCTGGGTCAGGTTTATAAATGAATGCTGACTTCCTGTACCACAGTTGTTTAAGTAGCCCATGCAGCAGAAGAAGATGGATTTCCAGGGCTAAACTGGAACTGATGTCAATGGGCATCATTCTCTTGGTTGTGAGCGAAAGAGAAGAGCATTTCCCAAGACACTGGTCTGTGTATTCTTGCCTTGGAAATGTCACTAGAAGGCTCCTTATTCTCACACATGCAACAATATATTTACTGAAGGTATTTTTACTTTGTATACTAACTTTCACTAACCAGGTAATCTAGTTTTTTACCAAGCAGCTAATTATATATAAAGTAGGTCTTATTGATTTGAGAGCTACACCTTGTGTCAATGAAAACTTGTTGGCATATTATACAGATGTAGCTACCCTGCACATTAATTTATCATTTTCATTAGAGCACCTGACATATCTTTAAGCTTGAGGTAGAAAACTAATTACCCTGTATCAGCTACTGTATATATAGATGTATAATTTGTATAACATTGGAATTAACAGCACACATTGTAGTACAATACAGAATTTTAATTTAAAATTTTTTCTCATTTGAAAAGATAAATAATATTTGATGTGTTCTTGATTAAAAATATAATTCAAAGATTAAGTTTTAGACAGAAGAATTCCTTATAATCTTTAAATAATTTACAAAGCTTAGCTGTCTACATCTCTCTCATTAGACAGAAACTCTTGACACATATTTCCATCTGCTAGAAAAATTACACAAGGAAAAATAGCATGAAATGACAACTACATATGTAATACTTGTAGTAGCAGGGTATTGTCAAATGTGGAACTCTTCCATGTCCAACCAAGAAGCATTTTTCATAATACTCATATGAAAGTCATTTGAGAAGGGCTCCACCAAATTGCAACATTAGTCATGCAAATGAAGACACAGAAAGCAATTTTAGTAGACACTATTTATGACCAAATTAAGTATATTTTAATTCTTGTCTGTGGGAGTTAGGGGACGAGTTAGAACATTTGAGATGACTGCAACATTTTCAAGAAATCAAAGAAATGCCAGAAATCAAACTAAATTTGAGTGAAATTACCAGCACAAAGCTTACACTTTCAAATGACCTGTTATGAATCTTCTATCACAGGACTTCCCGCCAGCACTTTCAATGATCCAAAGGTCTTTGTGCTATCATTTGGTGAACGTGAAGTGTGTGGGACCTAAATAGCTCACAAACCAACTTGCACTTTAAACCCAACATAAATAAACCTTTCACTGTTTTTGTATTACCCAAAAAGTTTAGAAATGCTACTAAAGTCCCTAAAGTTCAAAAAACCACATGGTGACCTGCCTAAATTACTTCTCCTAAGGACTGTAACTTGGCGGCTCAGTTCTTGTCCCGTGTTATCTGTTTATGCATCCACTTGACTGGTTACTGGATGATGCCTCATTCTGGCATTCATCTTGACAGGCAAG